>NW_017307026.1:734436-751856 GCF_000935625.1 Nanorana parkeri | reverse complement strand
CTATATATATATACACACACACACGCACACACACTTGTCTTCCATCAAGTAGCCACAGCTTGTAATTCTAGGTGTAATTTCTTAGCATCTAAAGAATTACAGCTGCTGTCTAATGTTTTTAGATGTTTATGTTCTTATCAATAAAAAAACATATTTTTTAGATGTTATAAATTCCTGCCAACTCTTTGATTGGATTGACGGTTTATTGGATTTGATGGTAATTTGCCTATTCCTGGCAACCATAAATCCTTTTTAAACTAATGTAAACCTCACACAGTTATAATTGTTGTTACTGTTGGGCTGTATTTCAGTTTAATTGGATTAGGAATACGAAACGGTCATTTTAGCATTTGGGTTTTTTTTGTTCAGGTTATTGAAGTATAAAAATTCTACGTTTAAGAACCTGCTGAAAAGGGACAAGCTATGGTAAACCTAGTTAATGCTTACCCAGAATGTATACTGCATTGCTGAATTAACCCCTTCATGACTGAGGCCCTTTTTTCCATTTTTGCACCCATGTTATATTCCACATTTTAGGCCTGAAAATGACGTAAAACCCCCCAACATTATATATTTTCTGAATGCCAAGATATATATATATATATATATAAACATGTATGTTGTATATGCTGCATATACTGTATAGCAGAGGGACTGATTGATGGTGCATAATGATTTTTCTATCTAAATTTTTGCCCTGACAACCGTCTCCTTTTTAGACATTTAATAACTCAACAATAGGTCGTCATAACCTAACGCTGTGCATAGATTTACTGATCTTTCAGCCAGTGTGACAATAACTGATAGCTAGCTTTTTCAAATGAAAGCAAGGTACCTTAAAGCAGAACTCCAGTTAAAAATGTTATTAACCCTTGCAGTGGCCAAAAATTGCAGGAGCAGCAAACACACTTTTTATGGGTTTGCAAAGAAAACTGCAGGAAGGCTCCTGTTTTTAAAATGGAAAAGAAAAGTCTGTATGACTCTCAGCACAGGGCTTCTGGCACCAAAAAAAACATGTTAACACGTTCTTGACCCCTACCCTTAAAGTGTATGTCAAGCCAAAAATGTTTGGCTTGTTATTACTGTTATTGTGATTTAACCTAATATCCTGTCCTGCTGACAAAAGAAAAAGAAAGTCAGAGAAAATCTGCAATAGGTACATGGACACAGGGAACAAAAAGCATTTTTTTTTTGTCATAACCTAACGCTGTGCATAGATTTACTGATCTTTCAGCCAGTGTGACAATAACTGATAGCTAGCTTTTTCAAATGAAAGCAAGGTACCTTAAAGCAGAACTCCAGTTAAAAATGTTATTAACCCTTGCAGTGGCCAAAAATTGCAGGAGCAGCAAACACACTTTTTATGGGTTTGCAAAGAAAACTGCAGGAAGGCTCCTGTTTTTAAAATGGAAAAGAAAAGTCTGTATGACTCTCAGCACAGGGCTTCTGGCACCAAAAAAAACATGTTAACACGTTCTTGACCCCTACCCTTAAAGTGTATGTCAAGCCAAAAATGTTTGGCTTGTTATTACTGTTATTGTGATTTAACCTAATATCCTGTCCTGCTGACAAAAGAAAAAGAAAGTCAGAGAAAATCTGCAATAGGTACATGGACACAGGGAACAAAAAGCATTTTTTTTTCTATGAGACTTCTCACTTCCTGTCTAGTAAAAAAAAAAAGTTGTCAGCAAAACAAGAAGTGAGTTTAAATCTCTCTCTCACAAAGCCCCTGATAGAAGTTAGTCAGACAGGGGTTTTAACCATTTGCCACACTGCCCAAAACTAGAAAAAAAAAGTTTTTAGTAGTAGTTCAGTACATTACAAACTGGCCTGTAACATGCATGCAGCCAGTGAGGTCACTCAGGCAACTAGCATTTTCAAAAGGAGAGGTTGGCAATGGCAGCCTCAAAATCTCTCTCAGGTTCTTCCAGGTTTCCTTTAAAGTGATGCTGTCATCACAAGCAAAACCCTTATTCAACATTTCCGGGTATGTTAGATACCTGCTTCTTCCGCAGCGTGCAGGAACCACATGAACTAGCATTTATATTTATTGTACTTTGGTTTTCCTGGAGTACAGCTTTAAGAGGAATATAAATAACAGCAGGGCTCTGTGCTGTGGTTACTTTACCACACAACCCCAAAAGCCCCATGGCTTTGTGGGGTCTCACCAGGGTAGCAGATTTTGCCTTGTACACACATGCGATGACTCACCGGCCCAAGAGTGAGGAGGAGACTCAGCCCAAGTGATTCCGTCAGGTAACGAAGGGAAGGGGGAGGAGTCTATGTCCGTGACGTCACCTCCCTCCTCCCTCCTTCCCTTCGTTACCCATCACGGACAACTACATCACCCGACTCCTCCCCCCTTCCCTTCGTTAGCCGACAGAGCCACTCGGGGAAGGGGGGAGGGGTCCGGTGACGTCGATGTCCGTGACGTCACCGGATCTCCGACGGAAGACCCGGAAGCCGGCGGAGAGGTGAGTAACTTTGATCGATCAAAGAAATTAACGATTTACTGACAGCACACCAGAAAATATCTCACGGCACACTAGTGTGCCGCGGCACAGTGGTTGAAAAACGCTGACTTAGTGGCTTTAAAACAGCAATTGTTATCCGCTTGAATTCAGGAAACTGACAGGGCAGCATTTGTAAGATCTCAGGGGCCTCTGATTCAAAGTTCCAGGTTCCAGGGTGCATACTTGGATGAACGAAGTAAAGCTAAATAAAGTGGTAAATGTCAATGTGCCATAGGGACACCTGAAGAAGTATTTGAACTCTGAAAGCTGTGCCCAAAAAGGACTAGTCACCAGTATTGCCTGTGGGCTGATCTGTCCCCATTACTGATTAACATGCCTTGTTCTGCACTGTGTCTCTCTATGAAGGTGACAATCATGGTAGAGGCAGCATTATGCTTCCTCATATTAGATCCTGCAGCAAGAACAGTCAGCATCACGACATTCTGCTTGGCTATTCTGCTCGGTACCTCCTTGGTACTGAGCAGAATAGAAAATCTATTAAAAAAAGGTTGAAAAAAAGATTTTTTTCCTGGCCCAACACAGCCCTGGCCCAACCCCGCACAGTCTCCTAAGACCCCGTTACAGCCCTGGTCAGACCCACGCACACACACAGCCTCCTGAGATGCCAAACAGCCCTAGTGAGCAACAGAGTATGTACCTTTATATTATTCTGCATTGCTGTACAATGTATTGCTGGGATTGGTAGTCCTCTATAGCCAGTGCCATTCTGCATTGCTGTATAATGTATTACTGGGATTGATAGTCCTCTATAGCTGGTGGTAGTCTGCATTGTTGTATAATGTATTGCTGGTATTTGTAGTCCCTCTACTGCTTGGAGTCAATGGCAGAACTACCAGGGTTGCAGTGGTTGCAACTGTGACTGGGCCCTGGTGCTCCACCACTGCCCTAAAATTATTAGTCTGCATTGTGTTAGAAAAACTGTCAAATGACACTACAAAAAAAGTATTGGTAATTAGTATCAGCGAATACATGAAGAAAAGTAGTGGTACTCGTACTCAGTCTGGAAATAATTGTATTGGTTCACCCCTAATGCATATATATATGACCCTAGGCTCAGTATACCGCAAGCTGTAGCTTGCGGTATACTGAGACGCCGCAGTATACCACGAGCTGCTGCTCGCGGTATACTGAGACGCCGCAGCTGAAGCGGATCCCGACAATTATGCCGGGATCCGCCCAGCTGCGTGACTGACAGCTGGCTCTGCCTATCTAGAGGCAGAGCCAGCTGTACCCTCCCCCGTTCGTTCCGCCAGTCAGCGCTGGCGGATCAGAGCTGGGAATCCAGCTCCTCCCCTGTCACAGCAGAGAGCCGTGACAGGATCGAGAGGTGAGCGAACGCCGTTATGTGTTCGCTCACCTCCCGATCTACTGAGCTGACCTGTGACAGTTCCATTGTCACAGGCTGGCTAGAACTATGAGGTGAGTGAAAAGCACTCACCTCATAGTTCTCCTTTAATGGTCATCTCTGGAGCAGTTTGCTGGGAGCCTATATTATATAATATGACGGAGGGGGGGATTGGTATCAAATCGGGGTGGATTGGTATCAAATCGGGGTGGATACCCTCAACTCTTTGACAGTGCAAACTAGAATCCCCCACTCCAGCTGTACTGCAGCTTTCTCCAGACTTTAGAACTAGCTTTGGTTGGGAGTCATAGGCATGGCCATGCTCCAGACCACAGTTTTAAAGTATTTAATCATGTCTGGAGTAATTAGAAGGATGAACACTCACATAGTGTATAATATTAATTTTTAAGTATGTGCGTACTAAGTGTTTATTTTATTTTTCCATTTACTTTTTTTTTTCTGTAACCACTAAACTTGGGCTGGGTTCACACCTAGGTGACAGCATATTTGCGGGTTTTCGATACACGTTTTTGTGAGATTTTTACGCTCGTTTTGTGTGCATAAATCAAGTGGAGCATTTTTGTTATCAAATTCGAGCTCTAGGGCTGCAGCTAACGATTATTTTCATAATCGATTAGTTAGCCGATTATTAAGTTTGATTAATCGGATAACAAAAAAAAAGGCTCCAGTGATGGACTACTAGTTTCTAGTGACTAGAAACGTTGACAACGTTTACCATCGTCGATTTTAATCGATTTCATCTAATAATTGTTGCAGCTCTACAGAATACCAATGTATAATACAGCGGCACAGTCCTGAACACCAGCAGCTATATAGGAACAACAAATCCCAGCAATAATACATTATACAGGCTGTTTAATGTATTATTGCAGGGATTTGGTGTTCCTCTATAGCTACTAATGTTCTGCAGTGTGCCGCTTTAAAAAAAAACAACACACAGGAAACATTTCAAAAGCTCCCGGCCGATCTCGACTTACCTTGAATGACGGTGTTGTCGGCGGGCAGCGGCGAATCGGGAAGCTCACCGGGAGGAGAGGACCAGGCGCATGTCCTCAGCGTGAGTGTGGCGTAAGCGGCGTCGCATGAGCGGGTATACCAGCGTAGGGGCAAGCGGCTCAACCAACGTGGGCGTGGCGTAAGCGGCCGGCGTAAGCAGCGGACGTGAGCGGCGTGCAGCGGTGAGCGGATATACCAGCGTAGGCGCGAGCGGCTTAACTGATGTGGCGTAAGCGGCTGGCGTGAGTGGCGTGCAGCGGCGAGCGGGAAATTTGCATTTTAGCCGACGAATCGACGATGGAAAGCGTTGGCAACGTTTTCCATCGTCTATTTTAATCGACTTAATCGAATAATTGTTGCAGCTCTATCTAGCTCATTCACTCTAACGGGCAGACGTGCGCAAAAACACAGCAAACGTACGTTTTCAAGTGTTTCCTATTAGATCTATGGGGTCGAAATGAGCTGTAATATGCCAAAAAAAAGCTCCTGTACTTTTCCCAGGGACAGCCGCTTTGCTTATTGTGACAAAAACGCAGAAAAAGTGGTACAAAGTCCACAAGTCAAGTCAAATGGCTTGGCCATCTGGAGCAGATTTTATTGCTCCTTGTTCAGTCTTGTATTACTAAGATAGAGATATAGAGATGCATTTTGATTGCAACAGTGCCAAGTACTGCTCATCTTTCACATGAACCTAAAGACCGAGAAGATTTTTGGAACGTTTTTAAGGCAGAAAAAGCACTACACAACGCTTTTGTAGTTTTACAAAACGCTCAGTGTGAACCAGGACTTATACACAGTGGCGGAACTACCAGGGTCGCAACGGTCGCAGCCGCGACCGGGCCCTGGAGTTCCGCCAATTAGAGGGGGCCCAGGACAGGAGGACGGGCCCCAGAGGCGGCTCTTTAATTAGGCAAGTTAGGCGGCTGCAGCAGCCACCTAACCTACCTAGTGTACAAGAGAGGTCAACAGGGATGGCGCGCCGAGGGCGGGTGGTACAAGGAAATGCGCATCTGACTGCGGGTTCAGAGCGCTCCCCCGGCCGGCACTTCACTGAGACACGCCTCTGTCTCCAACCCAGCAGCGAGAGCAGGAGGGGAGAGAGAGAGCCGACACAGAGCAGAGGGAACTCCTGCGCTCCCCCGCCGAGGCTGCACTCCACATTGTCCGGCAGAGAACGGGACGATGGAACCACCGACGGGCAGGCACTGACATGGGAGGACGCCTGGGCTGTAAGAAGTAAGGAGCTGCAAGGAAAGGGCCCCCCCAACCAGCCCACCTGAGACCCTGCAGAGCTTACTATAGACCTCTGTGGGCTGTGCAGGATCAATGGTGGGTTCTGTGGGGCCTCAGGTGGGTGCGTTACTATGCCCTTCACTCTCTCTCCTGGCTGTCTCTTCTCTCTCTCCTGGCTGTCTCTTCTCTCTCTCCTGGCTGTCTCTCTTCTCTCTCGCTCTCTCCTGGCTGTCTCTCTTTGCTCGCCCTCCCTCCTGGCTGTCTCTCTTTGCTCGCCCTCCCTCCTGGCTGTCTCTCTTTGCTCGCCCTCCCTCCTGGCTGTCTCTCTTTGCTCGCCCTCCCTTCCTGGCTGTCTCTCTTTGCTCGCCCTCCCTCCTGGCTGTCTCTCTTTGCTCGCCCTCCCTCCTGGCTGTCTCTCTTTGCTCGCCCTCCCTCCTGGCTGTCTCTCTTTGCTCGCCCTCCCTCCTGGCTGTCTCTCTTTGCTCGCCCTCCCTCCTGGCTGTCTCTCTTTGCTCGCCCTCCCTCCTGGCTGTCTCTCTTTGCTCGCCCTCCCTCCTGGCTGTCTCTCTGTGCTCGCCCTCCCTCCTGGCTGTCTCTCTTTTGCTTGCTCTCTCTCCTGGCTGTCTCTCTTTTGCTCGCCCTCCCTCCTGGCTGTCTCTCTTCGCTCTTGCCTGTATGTTCTGCTAAAAAAATAAAATGCTACACACTGCTAGAGCGTTGGGGTTTTGCTTTAAGAAAAGGTGGCAACCCTAATCAGCTCACCTCCCGGGTGAAAGGGGACCAGGGCTGGATCTAGCAAAAAGCTGAGGGTGCCGGGAAGGGGGGGGGGGCGGAGTTTTGACCTGTGCAGGTTGTAAAATCCATGCATTGGCCCTGGGCCCCTCCGCTGGACATCCGCCTCGCTCTACCATCACTTATCACAGTTCAATTAAAACATTTTCATTATGGTTGTAAGTGGGGCCTCACATTTGAGTTTTGCCTAAGGCCTCACAAACTCTAGAGCCGCCTCTGTGGGGCCCTAGTAACCGCTGATTACCAGGATATGTAATATCCGGGTAACCCCTAATATCAGTTTTTGTTTTTTTTAGTAAAAAAAAAAAATTTTTCAACACAATGTACCTAATTTTTTTCCTCTGGGGGGGGGCCCTTCATGGATTCTTGCACCGGTGCCCTGAGGTCACTAGTTACGCCACTGCTTATACATATCATCCAGTACACAGATGTTGCCATCAAAGAAGAAATCATGTTTGGGCATTTTTAAATGAATGTGGAAACCACCTTAAATGTGTCAAAACTTGCTATCTCTAATACCTTCTTTTTTTTTTTCTGGTGGTTCTCTAGAACCCCACACAGTACAGTTTTAAAACAGATTCATATATTTTACTGGCTTGTTCTGTGGTGAAGTACTTTGCAGTCACATCTATTTCCAAAGAACTATTTCCAAAGAACAATTTGAGTCATCCATTCTTGACTCACTGCTTCCCTCAGAAAGTAAACATGTACGCTTACTTGGCCGAGAACGGAACTTTCATTCATAAGTATGGTTACTGGCACTCGTCTTTGGCTGTATCATTGATTAGCAGCTTTAGTAAAGACCTTTTAAAGTAAAGTTTTTTTTGAGGTTTTACACACTTACAGTCATTTGAGGCTGCTGCAACCACTGTGACTGTCAGTGTGTAAATATGCGCACAGGGAATGTTCATGATCAACAGAAAAAGATGACTGATTGCCACAGCTCTTATCAGCATTACTATACATCAATGATGAGATACAGTTATGCTAGAATAGTGTCATGGGGATGGTCATTCTTATACTCCTAGCTGTGGGCCAGAATATGGCTCCTGAATATGCTGAATTTGTGTCATCAATTTCACACTATTGCATTAGCTCATTAGTATATTGAGAAAGAAAACTGTTGTTTTGTTTTATTTCAGTCCCTGTTTCAGTGGGGAATATAAGTAGGCCAGGTGTGCCCATTTATTGTATACTAATGCTGGGCACACACCTTACAACCATCGCAAGACTTTCGTTATGCGATGGTTGTAAGGTAATTTAAAAAACTTACGATCTGCCTATCTTGGACAGGCAGATCGTACTTGCGATGATCCGATGACCGCAATGCTGAACTGGCTTGCGCACACCGGCCCGTGCGAACATGCCACAAACATGGCTTTTATCTTGCGAACATGCCACAAACCAGCCGAACATCGTACGATGTTCGGCTGGTTTTCGAACATGTTCCTAAGATAAAAGTTGTGCGACCTTACAGTAGCAGAGGTCGCACGGCTCCCACACACCTTACGATAATCGTATGATCGCGGGATTTCCCGTGTGTGGGCACCTTTAGAATATTAATTTATTTTAAAAAAGTTCAATCATTTGCAAACAATATTCTTTTTTTTAAATGAATTTCTTTATTATATACAGGTGAAACTCAAATAATTAGAATATTGTGCAAAAGTTCATTTATTTCACTAATGCAACTTAAAAGGTGAAACTAATATATGAGATAGACTCATTACATGCAAAGCAAGATAATTCAAGCCGTGATTTGTCATAATTGTGATGATTATGGCTTACAGCTCATGACATCTACAAGGTAGTGTAGATGTATCTTCATAAATATGCCAGTACCCTCACCCATAAGAGACTACATTTGATATAGATTCCTGTAGTAGTGAAAGGTCTGTATGGCAACACCCCATTAAATTGTAAGGCAAACAGCTAAAGGTATTTTCTGGTTTACAGAACCAGAGAGAGGCATTAAAGCAAACATTACAGACCTTTAAACATCATTTAAAATCAATTTTCTTTTTATTACAAACATGTTTAAAAATCTTTACGAAAAACAGATATAAAAATAATAAAACATAAGAATAGACTGTATTAGACAAGCTGGTCTCTCTCTATTACAACTCCAAATATAATGTCCTATATAGAGATATATCATGTAATCCATATAGCACTATTCCTGTTGTTTAGTGTGTATGAATGTTGCGTCATAGATCTCAAATTCCTCAACGCGTTTCGCCTTGTAATGGCTTCCTCAGGAGGACTTGAACAAATAGACTGAAAAAAATGTTTTGCATATACATATGCTTGATTGTTCAAAGTGAACACAAGTTATAATGTATGCTGAAAAGTATACTCATATATACCGTGTTTCCCCGAAAATAAGACACTGTCTTATATTTTTTTTTGCCCCCAAAAAACACACTAGGTCTTATTTTTAGGGGATGTCTTATTTTTTTTTTTAATGTGCAACAATCTAAAGTTATCTGGTATCACTCCGCCTGTCACAGTAACTGGCGCTATAAAGGAAGTATTGGCTAATGCGGCTCTGCTCCCTCCGCCACCGCAGCCTTGCTTTCTACAGCGCCGGCTTCCTTTGCCATCAGGGACAGTGGTACCAGCGGTGCAGCAGTGGGGACATCAGACAGGGGACAGCCGTGTAAAGTACGGTACCATTTACCGGTACACATTACAATACAGTACCATTACATTAAGCAGTGCCTTCAGGGGGACAGCAGTTGGTGAAGTTTAGTACTGGAGTGCTCCCTGTCACTGCGCTGGCCGGAGGGAGTACTCTGTCATCCCCTTAATACAGTATGTCCCTGCAGGCCGATACCATCTCTCCTGCTCTTCAAGTTCCCCCTCACATGCTACCAAACTAGGTCTTATTTTCGGGGTAGGTCTTATATTACAGGAATCTTGAAAAATAGTGCTAGGTCTAACTTTCAGGGTAGGTCTTATTTTCAGGGAAACAGGGTATATACATAAACATACATGATGCAGATTTTGTGTGAGTAAGCTGCATCATGTATGAGTATACTTTTCAGGTTTCCTTCTGTATAGTATGCTGATAATTTAACATATCAATATGTGAAACATTTCTTTCAGTCTATCTCTATCGAGGACATTATATTTGGAATTGTAATATAGCGAGAGACCAGCTTGTCTAATAAAGTCAGAAAATACCTTTCGCTGTTTGTCCTACATAGGAGACAACATTATTATAACTTGTCATTACAAAACCATTGAGGCTCAGCCCATCCATGGCAGTTGTTCCTCGTTGCCTGAACAGTTTATGGCTGTCCCCTAACCCCCTAACTTGATAACTATCACAATTTAGTGCAACCTTTGGATGATCACAGCTGATGGAATCATAGTTGCTGGGGACAAATAACCCCTGGATGATTGCATCTTTTACCCCATCAAAATGATGTGGATAACACATGGGGAGTCAGGTGGATTCATACATGCAGCAACTATAGGCAGAAGATGTTTAGAAGACATTACCCTGCAGAGAATCTGGAGATACAAGAAACACTTGAAAGTATTTAAGAGAACACATCATGCTGCGTATTAATGCACATGACGCACATTGACATTTAGTACAAAGTGCATTGCAACATGCATTGACCTGCTTTTTGATGCATTTATGTTAATTTCAGACTGCCTTTCCTCCTCTGCATCCCCCCCCCCCCCCCATGTGTTTTCATTGAAAATGCATCAAAGCGCATGTCATGACTGTTATTACACACATCAGTGCATATCGACGCTCGTTGATGCACATCTTAATGCATGTGTTGACATGCATTTTGATATGCTTCAGATGCCTTACAATGAACTTCTCTGATTTGCTCCCCTTTGGCCTGGTAGAAATACAGTTGCAATCGTTTTGTTATATCTGAGGTCTTGTTCACACCAAATACGGACCAGGTCTGCATGAGTTTATGCACATGCTGTGCTGTTCCAGTCTGTTTTTCTTTTTTTGCCTAAAATGGGCTTTCAGTGCGTTCCAGGGTGTTTGCATGCGTTTTTGATGTGTTTGCGTTTTGGTGCATTCCAGAGCAGAAAAAATAGGGCATGCAGCAGTTTTTCTATATGCTCTGGAACTGAACACTCTGGTGTGAACTTGAGCCCAAAATACCATTGCAATACATTGCATGCACTTTTGATGCGTATTGTAACTGCTCTGCATCTGCTCCATGAACTAGCCCTGAAAGCGTCATAGGACAGGTAGTATGCTACTATCCAGGTGAAAGTTAAAGGCCTGGAAATAAAAAAAAATAAACAATGCAGCCACCATATCCAAGGACTGTTCAGCTGCAACATAATCAGGGCTTGAGAAATCCACTCTTCTGCTCGTCCGTGACGAGAGGACGCCGGAGCTGGATGAGTAGCTTCTCGGCCGGCTGTTGTAATTAAAGGGAGCTTTACATTCGAGCGATAGGACTTCTCTAGAGACACCCGACCACTTGTATTAGCTGCGAAAGCTTCTTAGCCCCCTATGTGATAAGTGTAAAAACAAAAGATTAAAAAAAAAAAAAATTTAAGTCCCCCGCCCCCCACATACACACACAAACATGCGTCGGGTGTGCCTACGTGCGAAAACAACAATTGCGCCTTTTGTGCAGCACATGTTACACATCACCGCGATTGTCGGAGTGAGAGCAATATTTTTAGGGCCATTAATCACTGATAACAATAAACTGATGAGCAGTAAAAGCGTTTATATCATCGCCTTTGGGCAATTTTTGGTGCGGTAGTTTTTTGCGGGGAGCGCGCAATTTTAACATGTTTGATGTCTATTTACCCAACCTGACCTCGTCTTTTATATTTTACCCAAAATATAGGTAAGAATAAATGTTTTTTAACATAACATTTTTTTTTCAAAATGTACGGTACTTTTTTCATTATATAGTAAAAAATGTCGTCGTCTTGTGGTTCCACAAAAAAATAGTAATGCAGTGCCAGAGTGGAAAAAGTAATAGCATTTGCTTTAAATAACCAGTATTTTTTTTTTCTTCGCATTGCAGCAGCTCTCCCTTCCAAGAACAGTGGTGGTTATATTCAATAACAACATTTCCAGCGCTAAAGAATTTTTAGACATTCATGTGGCACGATCACAGCAGTTTGCATAACCAGTCCTTGTCCTCATGTTGGTCTGAGCTCATATTTCTTCACAGACATCTTCCTTTATCTCCTATGCCCAGAAATAGAATACTGCCAGCCTGCCGCATTTCTGTTTGTCTATAGACACCAATTTCCTGGTTTTAAATATTGCTATATATTATTATTTTTTATTTTTATCAAGAGGACTGTTTGTATGTGGTCAGTTCCTGTGACCAACATTTTGTGTGGTTGTAATAGCTTTGCGGGCTGTAAGAGGAATAAAATAAGCTGTAATTTTTACACTATACTGGGTTGTGTGAAAGAGCAGAACAACTATGTACATGCTGATTGTACATACCAACTATTAATAGCTGCAGGGAATCTATGAAATGTATACATTAGACTGTCCACTGACATGACCTGAGATTCTTCATGCTTATTTACTTCTACGACTGCTTTGTTAAAGGGAAAGTATTGTATATGTCACTGTTTTTCATAAAGAGCTGAATCAAACATTTAAAGATTTATGCTCACTCCTTTTTATATTTAGTATTTTTATACAGGATTTATTTAGTGCCAGTTTGCGCAGCACTCTACAATACAATTTGTAGGCAGTGTACAGTTACACAACAATTAATGTAAGTAAGGAGGCCCTGCTATGTGAGAGCTTACAATCTAAAAGGCAGGGGCAAGTGGTACAAAAGGTAATTCCTGTGAAGGATTAATTTGTTAGGTAGAGAGAGGTTAGACTTCCCTGAAGAGATTTTCAGGGATCTCATAAGGGCAGACAGGGTAAGGCAGCTGGAGAGATCAGGGTAGGGAGTTCCATGGGATGGGAGAGCCTCTGGAGACGTTCTAGAGGTGAGAATGAGAGGTGGTGACAAGAGAGCTGGAGAGCAGGAGGTCTTGAAATGAATGGAGAGAACGGTGTAGGCGATATTTTGAGATAAGGTTGGTGAAATAGCTCAGGGCAGAGTTGTAATTGGCTTTGTATTTTGCTGTTTAGATCCCCAATTATGTGCGGGTATCAGTGTGCAATTTTACATGCATATTTGTGCATTGACACACAATGATGTGTGATTGATCTGTTTATTTGGGGGGGGGTTCACCATTAATTAAAGTACATGACATAACAGCGTTAGTGGGCAATATTTGGCACCCTAGACCTCTAGGGAACAAGAACTGCTAAAAGCAGCAATAAAAACCTAAAGCAATTATTTCCCTAGCAGCCAAAAAAGCAATCGTACACCTGTGGGCTACCCTAAACCCCCACACGATTAACTATTTCTAGACAAGCTACAATACATACAAGTATGGGAATCTTTTATTGATACCCTTCCAAACTTTACTAAACAAGATAATAAAAAGCTTCAACACACACGGTACATCAGGGCTCAACAAATCCCAGACGCTAGGTCTCCATGGCAGCTAGAAATTGCGTCCTGGCACCTGGGCTCTAACCCCCCCACTAGGAGCCCTCTGCATGCTGTGGTCTGTGTTCCCTTCGATCCCCACTGCTCTCCCTGCTTGTATCAGCAGAGGCAGCGGAGGGGACACAGACCTCTGCAGCCAGCGTCCAGCGGGGAGGAGAGACCGCTGTCAGCCGCTGTGACCCCACCCCGCGCCCTCCTGTGCACCACCCCCATGCCCCTGCTGCGCCCCCGTGCCCCCTCTCCTGCTGGATGGGAGACTTGTTGCTGGCAGTAGAAAGCCAGCGACAAGTCTCTCATGCAGTTGCTGGGAGCAATAGCCAGCCTGTTATTGGCTATTTTGAATTGCAATAGCAGGCTGGCTATTGGACCCGCCCACTGCCTGCTATCAATCAGCAGAGGAGGACCTGAAAGAACGGAGGGCAATAGCCAGCCTGCTATTGGCTATTGTAATTTGAATTAGCCAATAGCAGGCTAGCTATTATTCCCAGCCACTGCCTGCTGTGTTTACATTTAGCTGACTTAGCAGGCAGCTGTCATTCCTCAGCTAAAGTAATTGGAGATGACAGGTTCTCTATAAGGTGACATTAGGGGTCTACCAGATCCCTAGTGTCACATTTTCACTTCAATGTGCTAACACATAGGGGGCTTGTAAGCCCCCCATGTAATAGCAATAAAGTTAAGTAAAAAAAAATTTTAAAAGTTGAGTGCACATACGTACAAAAACGACAATGCCAGGTTTTGCCGCGTGCGCCAATTAAAGTTGTAATTGAAAGTTACAACTATCGTTGAAAATAAAACTTTGTTAGTTTAAAAAGCCTGGCTCCTAACTTTTCTAGCTGGCTTCTAGATTTAAAGCAAATTTGTCAAGCCCTGTAGTACATGACAACATTGATTTCCAATGACCTGTCCCTTCATCACACATAGACTGTTAGAAGACATTAAAAATCAGTCTGTCACTTGCACTCGCAACGACTCTGCTTTGCCTAGGTCTCCAGAACAACAAACTGGTCACTACACCCCAAGCTGGCCACTGCTAATCCCATCTCTGAGGTGTTCTTTTGTATAAAGTGCCTTATTATAATGCACAACTTTGTTCTCTTGAAATCTACAATTTAAAAAATCAAACATTTTGTAATATTTTACATATTTTTCTTATTTTCTTTCAGGAGAAGCATGAAGAGGAAGGCAAATTTTACGTGCCCTTTTAATGGGGAATGTCGCATAACCAAAGACAATAGACGACACTGTCAGTCCTGTCGGCTGAAGCGCTGTGTTGATATTGGCATGATGAAGGAGTGTAAGTAAACACGTATGTTAAAATCGTTATGCTAGTCTATGCCTTACCATAATAAATGGGGGTTGTTATTTTACAATTCTGCCAAAATTACCGGGGTAAATATTTTCAATGTAGCACTTGAGTTTTTAATGATTTTACAAATGGGACTAAATAAATGAGTGAAAACTGAACTCCAGGCTTACCTTCTGTCTTGCCAAATTGTACAGGCTCCTCTCCTCTACTGAAATAGGTTACTCTGATGCACACTATGAGCTTCTCACAGTGTGCATTAGAAGCTACAGCAATTCAGATAGAGACTGTCTCATTTTGTTACCATTCAGCATCATATTGACCTTTCTGGTACAAGTTTATCTAATTAGTGTAGTGGTCAGTACAGTGAATGTGTAACAATGCCCGTGTACATGTGACTTATCTGCAGAGCAAGGTTGTATTAGACCTTCTCAGTCATTAAACCGCCCATGGTTGTGATGGGATTTTTAAAACTCAAAGATAGCAATCCGCCAAAGGCAGGGCAACATTGGTGTGTGTATGTTGCTTTGTTTCTGTATGGAAGCATATGCCAAGACTGCCCATATCAGCAGAATTTAATTAGCGCTAGATGTCCAGATCTGTTAACAAGCAAGGCAGCCACAATTGTGGGGAGCTTAATCTGCATGTGTGTTTTTTTAATATACCCACATCTACCGTATATCCTTTGAGGCACTGTGTCACGTAGAGGGGCCCATGTTCAGTGGCAGTGGAAGCTCTGGGTCATTGTTTTTTTCCCCATGTGAGAATGTATCAATTCCAATGTTACAGTCTGATTTAGAATTTGGCATTTTTGAGATACACATAATTTTTTTTTTTTTATTGTTTGATCTATTTAATATTCTTGAGCTTTTATTCATGGTGCTGCTATATGTTTGTCTTGTAGGCCTGATGAAGGGGGGTTGTTGCCACTGAAATGCGATGGCTGTTTTTTGTTTGATCAAATTGTGTACAATTAAAAGTTACTTTTGGACTCTTTCACATTTTGCTTTGGCTCCTTTTATTTCTGAACATTGAGAACACAAATAAGTGCTGCCTGTTTGTTTTGGGAAACCCAAATCGGGGGCACCATGTTAGTCAAGAACTGACCTGACTTAAAGTAGTATTAAGGTCTGGGCGTTTTTTACCTTAATGCATTCACTTGTCAGACGTCCCAGGGAGCTAGTAGTGAGATGAGGAACCCACTGGCAGTAAGTAGCTAACAGTCCAGAAACGCGGTACAAGTTTAGGGATAATCCAAGAGGGGTAGTCAATGTCCAATCCGGGTTGAGGCAGGCAGCGAAGGTTCTAAGGCGGAAGACAGTCCAAGGGTCAGCAATCGGGAAGGATACAAAGGGGCAACAGGCAATAGGAGGATCAGCAGGGAGGCTAGGTGTTCACCATAAGGTGGAATAACTCAGCAATAAGCCAGAGCTCAGGCCAGGTGTTTATAGCCAGGGGAGGTAGGACCACCCCCCGAAGGGGAACCCGTGCCCTGCGCCGTGCCCGTGGTCCCCGAGCAGAGGTAACACCCCCTGCTTCCTGACATCACTGCATTAGGGTAAAAACAGCTCAGTACCTTTTTTCTGCCCCAGTCTCCCCCACACTTACCTGTCAGCTGCGCTCGTCCCCGCCGCCGGTCCCGAAGGGCTCCCCCGTGCCCTGAACTTCCAGGTTGCGGGGGAGAATACTGATGACAGAGGAGCCATAGGCTCCTTCTGCTATCAATCAAAGACTGTTGTTGGGTGTCCCCGTCTCATGCATGGTTTACTGCTGCCAGTAGCAGTTGAGCCTGTCCCCCTTACAGTCCTTATTATAGACTGTAAGATTTGTACTAAGTAGGAGTTAATTAGTAAACCACCAATAATTTATTAAAAAAATACTAATCTAGTTTAGCTAAAAATAGAGAAACGGTGACACATAATGTAGCATTTTGTCAGTTGATTTCTGAAAGTACTGCAGCGATTGCTAAAATTGTCCGCGGTCACCTATTAGCCTACAGTATGATGCATTTTAAAGCCTTGTTTATCAACAAGCAAGCAACATATAAAAAAAAAATTAAACAAATGGTCCCCGTGCACATAGGCAAAGAGGGTTGCACAGATTGAAAGCTCAGTCCTATGCAGGCAGGGCAGCCATCAGAAATGTTGGGGCCCCTGGCACGGCTTTAGGCCTGGCCTGCACCACCGCCCCCCAGCCGCCACCAATACCCCCTCCCCGCCACCATACTGAGCCAGTCACACAGTTATTATTATACATTGATATAGCTCTGACCTATACCACAGCGCTGTACAGAGAACACTGAGCCAGTCACATCAGTCTCTGTACAGAGGAGCTTACACTCTAATCCAGAATGGCACCAGCTGTAGGGGGACTACAAATCCCAGCAATAGTGATGTCACTTCCGGCCGGTCCGACATCAGAAGAGGAGGGAGGTGATGGGGCCCCAGCCCGTCTCGAAGCCGCACGAGCGGGCCCTGCGCTTCTAGGTGTTGGCCTCCTCCAGCGCTGGGGGGGCCCGGCCCTCTCCTTGCCTTTCACCGTCGATTTTCACCGTCGTTTCACCGTCGATTTTCTTGTAAGGGTCCTGGGAGGGCCCCCAGGATGCCCGGGCCCCTTACATGAGTATCGGTCATACCCCCCCCCCCCCCCCCCCC
>NW_017307026.1:721142-734274 GCF_000935625.1 Nanorana parkeri | reverse complement strand
TTCCCAGCAAATTAAAGCAGCTTTTAAGTGCAAAAATGATTGAATAGATCAAGGCTGCTTTTCTATGTGGCCTTGATCTGTTCCATTGTTTTTCCAATTGAAAACAAGTTAAGTGTCTGAAATTCCTAGATATTTTCCCTGTGTATATCAAACATTACTTCCAGGCTCTCAGGGCAAAAATCGCACTGAGCATATGTAGATCAAATGCATTACACTACAAAACACTATTGCTCTAACATGCTTACTGTGGATATCCAAAGACACAGAATTAGGTTTTCCTGACCTGTAACTTCAGACACAGCCATTCACAGCCATTTTAGATTTTGTGAAGATTTGGGGAATAAAATATTTTTTTGGACATTGACTGTCTTATAAAAGCAGCACTTAATCAGTAAACACACAAGCTGGGGGCTATGGGCATAGATGAGGTGGTGTGTACGTGGATAGAGAACTGGCTACGGGAACGTGTCCAGAGAGTATCTGTAAATGGCACCTTTTCAGACTGGGCTAGTGTAATGAACGGTGTGCCTCAGGGTTCTGTGCTGGGTCCCATATTGTTCAACTTATTTATTAATGACATCGGGGAGGGTGTTAACAGCGATATTTCCGTGTTTGCGGATGACACCAAAATAGGGAGGGTAATAGACACGGACTTAGACACTATAACATTACAGGAGGACCCGGATAAAATAGGGGAGTGGGCATTAATGTGGCAGATGAGGTTTAATGTCGATAAATGCAAAGTAATGCACTTTGGAATTAAAAATAAACAAATGGGTTATACAATTATGGGTATGCCGCTGGGGAAGTCAGAAATGGAGAAGGATTTGGGGGTCATTGTAGACCACAAACTGAAAGGTAGTTTGCAGTGCCAGGCTGCTGTAAACAAAGCTAGCAGGGTCTTGTCCTGTATTAAAAAGGGGATGTATTGCAGGGACAAGTCTATAATTTTGCCACTTTATAGATCATTGGTTCGACCTCATCTGGAGTACGCGGTCCAGTTCTGGTCACCAGTACTAAGAAAAGATGTCCTTGAGTTGGAAAAAGTCCAGCGGAGGGCAACCAAACTAATTAGGGGTATGGAGGACCAGAGCTACGAGACAAGGCTACTAAATTTAAACATGTTCACATTGGAGGTGAGGAGATTAAGGGGGGATATGATCTCCATGTACAAAATGTTCAATGGTGGTAGCAACATTAGCGATAAACTGTTTAAAATTAACTCCATTACAAAAACTAGGGGCCATCACCTAAAATTGGTGGAAAAAAAATTCCAGCACAAGGGGCGAAGGGGGTTCTTCACAGTAAGATCAGTTAGGGTCTGGAACTCACTGCCACAGGCGGTGATTTCAGCAAATAATGTGGAATCGTTCAAGAAGATTTTGGACGATTTCTTAAGGGACCGCAATATACAGGGGTACAGGTAATATACAGGGGTACAGGTAATATACAGGGGTACAGGTAATATACAGGGGTACGGGTAACATACAGGGGTACAGGTACTCCTAGAATGAGATCCTAATAGGTTGGACTTGATGGACTAATGTCTTTATTCAACCTCAAATACTATGTAACTATGTTACTTTAGGGAGACTGTTTTTTGTTTTTGTACATTATCTATATATTATGTATTTATTATGGCCAAAACACACAAAAATATTTAGGCAATATAAAATATTGCATGGAAATATTTGTACTCCTATATCCCTCCTGCAGATGGAAATCTTATTTTATATACAAATAATTGTGTACATAATTTTTTTTTATTAAAGGAAGGAGTTTTTGTGGGGGTTTTTTCGTTTTTTTTTCAGTTAATGGATTTTTTTCTAACAGTGTGGTCTCTTTATTTACATTTTACTTTAACCCTTTAGTGAATGACTAGGGGTACAAGTAATTATCCCTTACTCATTCACTAGGGGGGCAGCACGATGCAAATAAGCCCCCCTGCCCGCAGACCATCACAACCAATGGGTCAGGGTTGTTGCGGAATTGGCCCTTGTCCTCTTCGGGGGGACCCTGGAAAAGCACCCTCCCAATGCCGAGGGCATGTGGCCTGGTATGGCGCAGGGAGGGAGGGCCACTTGCTCCTGTCCTGCCAGGCCAGTGTTCTGATTAAGGGTTTGGTTGCGAATTGAAGTTACGTTTTTTTTTCCAGTTTTTTGGGGGTGGGGTTCCCCCTCAACATTCCTACCAGACTTAAAGGGCCTGGTATGACTTTTGGGGAAATCCCACCACTTTTTTTTTTTTTTGCTTTTTAACTTGGGGTCCATCCTAACTTATGGATCAGGAGGGGGACCCCATGCTGTTTTTTTTTTATGTGTTTACATTTGCAGGGAGAACGGTCTGCTTCGGCAGATGGTTCTCCCCACTTTGGCTGTGACTTCGGCTGAGCGGAAGCATATCCTGTTGGCTCGGCTGAGCTGTTCGGCTGAACTGAAGGGCTCCAGTGGCCGAAGGATTATCCAAAGCTACGGCTATACCCTTCGGCTCCTTTGTGAATAGGCCTTATAATTGGTAACATATTAGTGATCTTTCCAGTTCAAATAATTATCTGGAATATTTGTGGA
Organism: Nanorana parkeri; assembly: GCF_000935625.1. Taxonomy (NCBI): domain Eukaryota; kingdom Metazoa; phylum Chordata; class Amphibia; order Anura; family Dicroglossidae; genus Nanorana; species Nanorana parkeri. Next base: position 731,707 of record NW_017307026.1, on the reverse strand, counting down.
ACAGTGATTGAAATAAACAAGCAGCCTACATACCATTGATGATTTTTCCTAAAACTGAGCATAGTACATAAACTATGCTAAGCATTATGTGCATCTAAAGTTTGTACATAACCCCAAACCATTCTTTCTGTAAAGGTAAAAACAAATAGGACCCACGTATTCCACATTCCACACCACTTCCTGAGGATGCTGTATTTGAACAGGTCTGGATCAGTAACAAATAATAAGTCCATGAATATAAGCTTTTCTATCAGATTTATCCATGTTGGTGAAGTGATGGAACAACAGCATAGCTTCCACTGACTCCTGCATACATGAAATTGATGTATGTGTCTGCTTTCAGAGATATTAGCAGCTATTGCACTTTTGGAGACACAATTGGTGATGGGTTATGTTTAGAAATCTATAAACTTTTAAAAGAACCTTTAAAAACTGTAGAAAATGTTTTTTTGCGTAGATCACAGCTCTTATTTCAGTGAGCGTACCTCTTTTGAAGGCCTCTTTTGAGCGTACCTCTTTTAAAGCTGCATGAGCATTGCCCTTTGTCACCCCAACTAATGAGTTTCTGAGAATCCTTTCTAGGAGAATAATAATTATAGGGTTATATTTATGATAATTTAATTACAGTGTGATGTCTTAGTAAATGTGCAGAATGTGTCATGCAGTTAGTTTGAGGGGTCATCTGATGTGAAAGTCATATCGGCCATTATGGGTTCTGTTTTTAGTGTGGAAGAAGCCTTGCGTAGTTGCCTTTATAGTTTATTTCCAAGGGGACTGGTAAATATGTAATTTTTGTACCAACCACAAAACTGCTTACCCACCCTAGCTTTAAAGTGAATGCATATATAGCAGAACATCACAGTGCTGAGTTGTGGTATACATTCCATGTTCATCAAAATAGCATTAAAAACAGCCACCCAGGCTATACTGAGGTTGTTGGGTTTTTGTGCTGTCCTATGTGTATCCTCAAAAGACATTGATTCCATGTTATTTACATACCCCTGTACCTAAACGTGAATTACTTTTGTTTTGCTATTGGTATCCTGGTACTACAAGCATTTGGAGCACACAGTGTAAGGACTGAGTGTACTGAGCTGGTCGCTGTTGCTACTGATAAGAGAGATATTTCCTGATAATTAAGGTTAGTTAGTTTATGAGTTTAGTGTCGGGGGCAGATTACATTTATGGCAATATCTTAGCAGTTAAGTGTTATAGTGGATTCAAGAATGCAAGTTTAAAAAGTAAAGATTTGCTGTGTTATAGGAATCATTAGGAAGTGTTAATTGTTCCTAGGCAGTACCCTAAAAAAAATATAATTTTTTTTGTCTGGTATGAGTATGCCTAGGCTCTCCTGTGCCTACAGCCTCGTATCTGTATATCTGCAGTGTAAGATCTAAAGCACCAGTCACACTTGCGAATGAGGCCAGGTTGATGAGTCTCACCAATTCCTTGGTGCGACTCATGCAATCTGCTGCATGTGAGAGGCTGTGTACTACACAAAGGCAGTTGGCCATTCACATGTGATCGCATGTACTGTGGTTACTTGCTGACAACGGCGCCTGGACGCAGACTGTTCCTGAGACTCATCGATCTGGCCACATGCGCATGTGGGAATGGAACCTAAGACACTACTGCCTGTGGCTTCCTTTCCCTGGAGATATGGAGTGAGATTTGGTGCTGTTACTACTATGCTGCTCACTGTTCTCCTTGCTGGAGGCTCTGGCATTAGGAAGCAAAGGCATGCCTCTACCAACATGGCAGCCTCCATATAGAGACACAGTTCAAAATCAGGCCCTAATACATTAGTAATGGGAGAAACAAATCAGCTGCAGGGAGACCACAGGCAATGCTGGTGACCAGTCCTTTGCCTTCTATCTGCCTATTTTAACCACAGTTTCCAGAGTTTCTGCTCTATCTGTCCCCAAAAAAATGGTATAAAATTCATTTCAGTACAGCGTTGCATGACGGAATAAACGTCAGTCAAAGTATCGCAGCGCTGAATACTGAAAAATGGCCTGGCCAGGAAGGGGGTCTAAACACCTGGTCTTGAAGTGGTTAAGGAGGTAGTTTAGTGGTTACGTTTTAAAGCCTTTTCTTCACCCAAAAAAATGTGGAGTAGGGGTAGTACCCCTCTCAGGTTTTCCTGCGGATTGTGATCTTATCAGAATGATTTCCCCATATTTCGACAAGATCATTTTTTAAACCTCAACTGAACAAACTGAAGAGGGAAGCTGATTGGTTTCCCTGGGAAACTGCTCCAGATTTTGTCTGCTCCAGTTTTGATAAATTCCCCTCTACATTTTTAGTACAATGGAGAAGGATAAGAACCACTTTCAGGTTGTCATTAGTTTTTGTCTTTATATGGCAATAATAGCACTCTTCTCCTTTTACCAAAGATTTATTTGATCATTAGAAAACAAGATGGTATGATAAACACTGTAAATGGTGTGCATAATAAGAGTTGTAAGGCGAATGCACAATACACATAAGGGCAAAGCATTGTAGAAACAATTAAGATACCACAATAACCTCCTGAGTAAAGTGAGTCATTATATGTACAATAATAGTTCCAATAAAGTCAGCAAGTAACATAATACGTTTGGAAAATAGCACTCTCTCACTTCTTTTCTAGCTGTCACAAGACAAAAAGCAAGGTGAACGTTCCCCAGAAGGGTTGTAGGCAGCAATAAATGTTTAGTAATGGCAATCTGCACACAGATACTTCTAGATAATTGCCGGCTTTTATTCTTTGCTTACCTTATTTTTCTTTTCTTTCCCATTCTTCACTAGGGCAGATGAATAGGGGATGTACTTGTACTTGGGCCTGAAAAAGTGGCATCGGGACATCCCTAGAATCCATCTCCCTTTACTTCCTGGAACTCTGGAGCATGTGACAGTACACACTATCTCAGGGGGAAAAAATGCCCTTCCCTTTAGAGCTTGCGATATTTTGCAGTTTAGGGATGAGATTTCCCAGCAATGCTCTGCTTATGTAACCTTCCCAGGATGTATCTCTTAAGCGTGGGTCAATACTTTTTCCCAGTTTTTTTTGCTAAAATTAGGTACCTCGGCTTATATTCGGGACGGCTTATACTCGAGTATATACGGTACATAACTAATTTAGAGGAGTAAAGTGGACAAACAGTAATGAAGTAAAAAAAAGATATGTTTATCTATTGAATGCAAGATGATTCCATATCAGCATGCAGAGCTGCTGTGACTTTTAGTGAAAGGGAGTAAAACTCTGCTTTAACATAAGTATTTACTACTTTGCGGCCTATCCAGAAACTAAAAAAAGAAGGGCCTTCTGGCCAGTCTGGTGACATCCTTACTGCTGCACTTAACAGCGCTCAGATAATAAGATGTGAGAACCGTTCAGTGCAGCTGTACTTGGAGTGCATGCACCCCCAGCACAGAAGAGGAACATCATCTGCTGGAGGAGTATGCATTCTGCAAGGAACATCGTCATACTGAAGGTTAGTATTACAGTAAAAGATGCTTCTTTTTTTTTTGTGCTGTGTACTGTTTGCTTTGTTTTCTAAAGCTGGAGTTTTGCATTAATTGGAAGCAGAACATTTTTCTATCAAAAAGTAGTGGCTTCTTTCGGCAGGTTTGTTATTGCCTGAAGAAAGCAGACAGTGTCTGAGTACCGCCAAGCACAACAAACAAAAGCAGAAGACAAATACAATTTACAGTAGATTTCTAAACTTACCTGTGTTTTTTCACTCTCTTAATTTTGACTTTCTAATTAAAACATACACTTTTTCCATTGATTAGCCAGGAACATGAGCTGCTTTTTCAAGTCCGCCACCCTTAGCCACTTCTAAAAAATCAATAGTTGATGTCTTATAGAGGAAATTACATGACTTTGCTTGTATCTTTCCAAATTTCATCAAGACCTCTAACAGATAATGGATAGACAAAAAACATGTCATTACAATGCTAATCTTTCTCCAGTTTGGTGATTGCATTTAGTAAAAAGATTAGGTGAGGAAATCAGGAAAACAAAGTGACAAACTGTCTGACCTAACTACACTTTCATGTAAAATGATATGACAATTGCTACACAAACCAGTTTGTACGTATATTAGTGTTATTAAAATTGAACTTTGTTTTTAAATATGAAACATAGTTACATAGTTACATAGTATTTGAGGTTGAATAAAGACATTAGTCCATCAAGTTCAACCTATAGGATCTCGTTTTTATGGCCCTCTCCTTGTCGTTTGTGACTAGCTTCCCGCTTCCATCCTTTATTGGGCCTATCTGCTCCTTTCTCCCCTTTTTACTGTTAATATATTGATAGAATTTGTTTGGGTTCTTTTTACTATCTGCGGCGATATGCTTTTCGCACTCAGTTTTAGCTGCCCGGATTTCTAGTTTGCATTTTTTGTTACATTCTTTGTAGTTAAGGAACGCCAATGCCGTCCCCTCCGTCTTATATTTTATAAATGCCGCTCTCTTGTCCTTGACGTGTTGTTTTACAGTTTTATTAAGCCATATAGGTTTAGTTTTCGATCTTTTGCTTTTGCTCCCTAAAGGTATACACTTTGAAGTAGCAGTATGTAGTGTTTTTTTAAAACAATCCCACATCTGGTCTGTGTTTAGGTTTTGAAATAAGTTTTCCCATTTTATTTCCCCCACTAGGTTGCGCAGCTTATCAAAGTTGGCCCTTCTGAAGTTTAGGGTTCTAGTGCTTCCAGTACACTTCTCTTTTCTGTATTCAATATTAAAAGTAATCGCATTGTGGTCACTATTACCCAATGACTCCCCAATTACAATATCCTCGATTAGCTCTGCATTATTAGTGATAATTAGATCTAGGATGGCTTTTTTTCTGGTAGGAGTCTCCACCATCTGGTCCATGAAATTGTCGCGCAACATGTTTAGAAATCGCCCCGCCTTCGCCGAACCCGAAGTTCCATTGGCCCAATTAATGTCTGGGTCTGGAAAACCAGCTATGAATTTCTAAAATTACATAATATAGTCAGTTTAATCTCTACAGAGCTCTTAGACTTAGGGGGTTATTCACAAAGCTGCCAAAGGCAGCCAAGTGAATGACCCAGTTGAAGTGAAGTGAGCCAAACTACGTTCGGCTATTCACTTCTGGCTTGTGCGGCTGATTTCAGCCTTACATTGGCAGCCTTCGGCTGTACTTCGGTCAGCCCAACATGCTCTGCAAGTACGGCTGAGCCGAAGCGCAGAAGGACTTCAACTCAACCGATCCAACATCTTAATCACGGAGCGGCATTCGGCTCAACTATTCTGCTCGGTACCTCTGTGGTACCGAGGAGAATAGCAAATCAATGAAAAGAGCAAAAAATATTTTCAAAAATGTAAATAATTAAATAAATAAAAAAAGATTTAAAAAAAGAGAAAACAAAATAATTGGGCGGAGCTAGCAATGACAGCTAGCTCCGCCCAATTGTTTCCTATTGGCCGGCACCTGCTAGAGTCATCATGGAGTCTGTATGGGATTACATGAAAGGACAGAAGGATTTGAGGCAGCTGACATCCACAGAAGATCTCTGGTTACATCTCCAAGATGTTTGGCACAATCTACCTGCCGAGTTCCTTCAAAAACTGTGTGCAAGTGTACCTAGAAGAATTGATGGTGTTTTGAAAGGCAAAGGGGGGTCACACCAAATACTGATATGATTTGGATTTCTCTTCTGTTCATTTACTTTCCATTTTGTTCATTGATAAAAATAAACTATTAACACTTTTATTTCTGAAAACATTCTTACTGTACAGCATTTTTTCACACCTGCCTAAACCTTTTTCACATTACTGTATATAGTTACATGGTTGTTAAAGTTGAATGAAGACACAGGCCCTTCAAGATCAACTTATGTGTGTGCATGTGTAGGAGTCACTAAAAGTTCCCATACTCCTAGATGTCTTTCTAAGGGAATACAATATACAGAAGTTTTTTTTAATGTGTCTATACTCAGCTGATACCACTACTTGGGGAAGGGAATTACACAACTTTACTGCTCTAACTGTAAAGAATCCCCTATGCAGTTTGAGATTAAACCTATTTTCCTCCATTCCTCCATTTTCCTCCATTCTCAATGTGCGGGTCCGAACCCACTGTACATCAATAACGCGTGAAGTTATGCAGTTCCGAACCGACCGAGCTGTCACTGTGAACGTGGCGATACCACTCCCAGCCTTACCCTGCACAGAGATTTCCCAGCTTGCGTGACAACAGATAGCAGACTGACAGTGATTGTCATTAGGGATGATTAACTCTGCAGTTAACCATTTATACACAAAACAGTAGCTGCCACCACATGTTTTAATGGAAACACACCGTTCTCAGCAATGCTTTGACAATTCAAAAACTTAAACAAGGCCTATGTTACCACTGTCCTTTCTGACAGGAATATGACAGGTTTCACCATACAGTAGCGCTCTTCATGGAGACAAGGATACTTTAAGTTTTTATTTAGAGAGTAGAGATAAGCTTAAGGATTTTTACGATTGTTTAACCACTTAAAGACCAGGAAGTTAAACCCCATACCTGTCCTGGCCATTTTTCAGTATTCAGCGCTGTGGTACCGCTGTGGTGTTTGACTGACATTTATTCTGTCATGCAACGCTGTACTGAAATTAATTTTATACCATTGTTTGGGGACAGATAGAGCTTTCTTTTGGCGGTATTTAATCACCACTGGGAGTTTTATTTTTTACTATATAACAGAAAAAGTACTATAAAAAAATTTTTTTAAAAACTGTTCCCCTATGAAATGTTATGAAACATTTATTGTCACCCCAATTTTTTGGTAAAATGTAAAAGAGGGGTTACGTCGGGTAAATAGACACCAAACATGTCAAGCCTTAAAAGTGCGCGCGCCCGCGAAATCACAGAAAATGGCCACACTCAAAATTGGCCATAGGCGATACTTTAAAAGCTTTTACTGCTCTTAGTTCTGCAGTTTAATGTTATCAGTAATTAATGGCCCTAAAATTATTGCTCACACTCCGACGTTCATGGCAATATGTAACATGTGCGGCACAATAGGCGGAATCGTCGTTTTCGCATGTAGGCACACCCAACACATGTTTATGTGGGGGGGGGGGGGGGCGGGGGACTGTAAATTTTTTTTTATTTTACCTTTATTTTATTTTTATTTGTGACTATTTTTTGGATGGTTTTTTACTTTTTTTTTTTTACCCTTAACTTTATTGCTATCACAAAGGGGGCTAAGAAACCCCCAATTCACATGACAGATCCTCTTTATGGAGACATCAGGTGTCTCCAAGACACCTAATGTCACCTAGGGACCCCCAGAGAAGCTAATGAAGCAGAGATCTGCTTCAGCAGCTTCTCACTGGCATCTGTAGCCGGGAATGACAGCTGAATGCGGAAGAGATGTAATATATATCACTTCCTGCATTCGGGGACCGGAGAGGAGATCAAAGGGAGATTGTGTGCTGAACTCCCTTTGATCTCCATAAGGCAGAGTCGCCATGCCGATCACAACCGCACCGGGCATAGCAGATCTCGGGACCACCTGCGGCGGCGGGGGAGGCAACACCCGCACCTAGTACAAGCGATCGGCGTCTCTAGAGACGCCCGATTGCTTGTATGTAAACAGCCATGCGGGGGGGGGACGTTTTAAGATAAGGCCAATGGACGGGAGGTGGTTAATAAAAGAAAAGGTGCAGAAAAAGTTAAGGAAAAAGATGTTACAAAAAGAGAGACAAATATAAGGAAACAAAAATAAAAAGGAATAAAATGGGAGTACTTAACAAAGTCCTGGTTTTGGTAGATTCTATCAGAGTCCAATTCAATACACAGAAGATGGATCTGGATTAGACTTTCTCAGAGTAAGGCTGAGCTTCTTCTTGATGGTCACCTGACAGCCTTTATTTTGATGTTACATGAAAGCTTTGGTGTTACGAGCACTTCCTCTTGATGTTAAACGAGAGTTGCTGACTGCCCTGCTCAGCCACTTTTTGCCAGTCCTCTAGGGGGTGTCACTGAGCCAGCCCATAAGCCAATAAGTAAGGATTTAATTTAATAAGTAAGCATTTTATGATCCTGTCATCTGCCCCTCCCAAACTGTCAATTTCATATTAAGAAATACATTTCATGATTTTGATAGTTTAGCCCATGATAACTGTGGATTATTGTGCATTACAACATTTGTTTCATGTGGTCTTTGATAGATTTATGAATTATGGGTGGCTCACAAAGGGAATTATGTGTTTCTAGCTGTCTGGATTTTATAGACACTTCGAATTTGGCATGTGCAGATTTCGTTCGAAGAGACGCAGCTATATATACACAGTTAATTTTTTATATCATCCCCAAATTCAGAGTTATGAAAATTGGGTCAGATTGGAACTTTCAGTTTATGGCTCAGTGAGATACCAGACATTCCTTTCTTATCCGGCCAGGCGATCTTTAGAGAATTAACTGGACTGTTCAGGGGCAATTACTGTGGTGATCGGCTGTTTATTTTTCATTACGTTTTTACGACATGTACTAACTAAACAATTAGGCCTGTTCTATTCAGCTAGTTATCAAGGAAGGCCTGAATGCACAACTCAGGTAATGAATGTAGTAATGTAAGGGCTAGGGATGTTCAGATACCAAGTACCATACTCGGTACAAGTGCAGATACTTTTCCATCTCCAAGACTAGACTAGAGAAAAATTCAAAAGTTAGGAGGCAGCTGTCATTTGTAAGGATGGAGCTCCTGGGATTTCTACATCTCTGTTTTAATGTATGATTTATTTTTTTATAAATAAGGGATGCACGATACCATTTTTTCAAGTACAAGTACTGATACAAGTACTGATACTTGTCCAAGTATTTACAGATATAAGTACTGATACATTTTTGTTTATTGCCATGTGACAGTTTTTCCAAATGATTTTAGGACAGTGGTGGAGCGCCAGAGCTGCAACTGCGGCAACACTGGTAGTTCTCGTGAAAATGCCAAGAATTGGCACTGGTATCTGAACATCCCTAGTAAGGGCTATAAATGATCAAATGGACCAGATTAGCAGATATCTGGAGCTGTAATTAGAGGATGCCTAAACAAAATTATGGGCAGCCTGAGTTAGTTTGAACTAGAAAGGATGCATTTGCAGAATGAGAGAAGATAGAATTTCATAATTATTATTGAGATGCTTAAACCTTGTTACCGTCACACTCAAGTGGTGGCCTCTTGTCTTCTTTAGAGACCTTAGGGCAGTGGTGGCGAACCTTGGCACTCCAGCTGTGCCAAAACTACAAATCCCAACATGCATCTGCCTCTGGGAGTTATGTCTGTGGCTGTCAGAACCTTGCAATGCCTCATGGGACTTGTAGTTCCAAAACAGCTGGAGTGCCAAGGTTCGCACCACAGCCTTAGTGTAAGCAATTTTTTACCGATCCTACCGTTGCCATTCAACAATGTGTACATGAAGATCATATTCCCCTCTTAAACACCTACAGAGTGAATACGTGCAATTTCTGTATTCTTTCCTCATAGCTTAAGTCCTTCAGCCCCTTTATTCATTTTGTTGCCCTTCTCTGGATTTTCTCAAGTTCAAGGACATCTTTCCTGTGGATAGGTGACCAAACCTGAACCGTATACTCAAACCAGTGTTTTGTAAAGTGGTAGAAATGATGTCATTGTTTGCCGGGAACTGAGCGGGACACTGGCCAGAGCATCCCCGGTTGCTAAGAGCTGGGGAGGAAGATGTGTATGGCCCTTGCACATCTCCCCACCCAGTTCTTAGCAACCTGGGACACTCTGACCGGTAAGGGGACAGCAGACACACATGCTGCTCTACCTGCCCCCCCCCATGTGACTCAAAGAGAGGCTGCCTCATTAAAGGGATGGCCCTGTGTGTATTGATACAGTTGTGTAATGCTAATATGCATTTAGCATGAAACTGAGGTATAAGACTTTCCCCCATGCATTTTTTGAAAACATTTTTGCCTTCTTCTTCTCTGCTGTAAAATATTGGGAGCTGCGCTGTATCGGTGCCCTTCTAAACTATTTCACCATCATGGCTGCCTATTGTATAGAAAAGTTTTTATTTAGGCCAAAGTTTTTTTTATTTGATTACTAGTTGTTTAACAAGCTTTGTGATCTGTGTGTTCAGAAATTTATAGTTTGATTTTGATCACAGGAATTACATAAGACTCTTTTTTTTTCATATAGTTATCCTCACAGATGAAGAGGTCCAGAGAAAGAGGGAGATGATACTGAAACGTAAAGAAGAAGAAGCACTGCGAGAGTCTCAAAGACCTAAAATGTCAGAGGAACAACAGAAAATTATTAGCATGCTCTTGGAAGCTCATAAGAAGACCTTTGACACAACTTATTCAGACTTCGCGCAGTTCAGGGTAATTACATTTTTAAAATGATCTTCATTGCAAAACCAATTGATCACCTCACATAGGGATGTCCCAATACCACTTTTTCAGGATCAAGTACAAGTACTTCCCCTCATGTACTTGCCGATACCAATTACCGATACTTTTTAAAAAGGGACAGGTGACTTTAAATGATCCATAGTACAACTGCATGTTATGTACTATGGATATATCCCCTGCT
>NW_017307026.1:715381-721119 GCF_000935625.1 Nanorana parkeri | reverse complement strand
AGGTGCCGGCCAGCTAAATTAAGATCTCACCTGGAGCTCCTCCCACCGGACCAGCGCTGACTCGCCGCTGCTCTCCGCACACTGAACGACGGTGCTTGAAGAGGAGCGTCGTGCCACTGCTGCTCCGGTGGGCGGCGCTCCGAGTGAGGTAAGAAAAAAAAAAAACATAGCACAAGCTTCGGTGCTATGTATCGGGGCAAGTACTTGTCATAATGCCCTGTATCAGTCCCAATTCTAGTACCGGTATCGGGACATCCCTAACCTCACACAATTTTAAAGAAAAAGTAATTGACAATGAAAATTATCATGGAAAATATAGAAAAAGGAACAAGTGTGTCACCATGTGTGCAGAATTCACTCATTCGTCAAAGAAGGATATGATCAACTTTAAAAAAAATTGGACTATATAGTAAACTTGTTGATCATTTGTCATTGTGGATGACAAGGGTCACTCTTTAAGTCTGGAGGAAAGAAAAGGTTTAATTTCTACATACGGAAAGGTTTCTTTGGAATTGTGAGAATGTGCAATAGCCTCCCACAGGTGCTAGTTTTACTTAGCTCAGTATATTATTTTATAAAGTGTTGGATGTGTTTCTAAATGCACAGAATATTATGAGCTATTAATTTTTATAAGTAATAATGCCATAGGTCCTAGATCTATGAAGAAAATTGAACCATGCTTTATAAGGGATTTTTGCTTTCCTCTGGTTCAGCTTTGGGTGTAGGGTTCTGGGGATGCTGGTTTTCAATATAATTACTGTATATATTCACTTTTCTAGTGGGGGAAATCAAAGATTGTGTTTCTTTTTTTTAACCTGAGTAACTATGTAATTATATATGTCGGAGAGAACATCTTTCTAAATCCTGGTAGCGGGGCTATACAGACGAGGTCAGGTTTTATCACTGATTTCAATGAGAGAGTTAGCACATCTCAAAGCCTGTGTTTGTACACACTTTTAAATCAACTTTATCAAGTGCTCCATAGTCTAGCCTGCAAAAATTATTCCTTTTCACTTCTGTGAGGCTAGCCTGCCTCCCGAATGTCTCTTGTATTGAAACATGGTCTATAAGGAACCAACCTACAGGTACAGCCAGCGGATAAAAGAATTTAGCTGCAGGGCGTGAAGATTGAGACAGGCTGTAGTTGTGGGATCCAAGCAATTATGTATCTGGAGTAAAGAAGGGTGAGGTACTTTTGTTAAAGCCCATTTTCATTTTTTTTTTAAAAAGGCCTTATTCCCACCACACAGGCGTCCTGGAATGGTAGAAATTCTTCCTTCCATGGGTTTTGAAGATTCTCACGATAGATACCAGCTTGACAGACACCCTTTTGGTGCAGTGGAGTTGGTGACCCCAGGAAGCTTGTCTCCCATTCAGCATCCTGGGGCTATGAGCGATTTGGATTCTGTCGGACAACACCACAGCAGTGGCATACATTAACCATCATGAAGGAACTTGAAGTCTTGTGGTTTAAAAAGAAGCCGACCTGATCCTGACTTTGTCCGGAACTTCATGTTCTAGGTCTGTATGCCCTGCACATTCCAGGCATAGAAAATTGCCAGACATACTTTCTCAGTCATCAACTTCTGGACTCCAGGGATTGGTATATTCACCTAAAGGTGCTTCAGGACCTCTGTCACAGCTTGGGAATGCCAGACGTGCACTTCCACACTTATATGTTCAACAGAAAGCAGAGCCAGGTCCAGAGATCCTCCAGCCATGGAATGTGATGCTCTAGTAACTCAGTGGGATCCTTTCAAACTGATCTATGTCTTTCTTTCTCTGAAATTTATTTTTTGTCCGCTTCACAGGATCGATGTGAGGGTATTCCAGTGGTTCTCGTTACACTGAATTGGCCCAGGCAGATCTGGTACACAGATGTCATCAGACTTCTGGCAGATTCTCTGTGGGCTACTCCAGGCCGTCTGTCCCAAGGACTGGTTTAGCAATCTGCTTCATGGCTTTTGATGGCACGGTTGTTAAATCTCAGGTCTTAAAGGTTAGGGGCCTATCTGATTAAGGAACACTCCTACACTCCTAAAAGCTAGGAAAATTCTCCTCTTGCAAGGTCTACCATAACATTTGGAAAGCAAACTTTGCATGGTGTGAGTCAAAGAATTTCCATCCCAGGAAGTACTCTGTGGAATGCATCCTAACCTGTCTCCATCCCAGTGTGGATCTGTATTTGACCTTGAGTACTATCAAATTAAAAATCTCAATTCCCTTTTAAAGACTGCTTGCTCTTCATGCCTTGGTAAAAGCTATTGTTCAGGGTGTTGCTCACAAAGCTCCACCTGCATGTCCACCTTTGACTCCATGGGATCTTAATCTGGTTCTGTTGACTGTTTAAAAAACACCATTTGAACCTATCCAAGATATTCCTCTGTCAACACTCACCTGCATGGTTTCTTTCATCTCTGAGTTGGCAGCCCTCTCTTGTTAAAAAAAAAAAAACCCTTTCTGTTTTTACACAGAAGATTGCCTATAAATCTAGGGCGTCCTTCCTACCCAAGATGGTTTCTTCTTTTCATTGTACTTTCATCTCTCTGTCCTGCCCCAGTACATGCCAAGGAATTTTCTCTCCACTGTTTGGATGTTCCAGTTTTCTTCTCAACCATGTCTTTCTTCGGACTGACTGACTTTCTGCTTGTCATTCCGCAGGGTCTCTGTAAGGGACAGCCTGCCTCTATTTCCACAATTTCAAGGTGGATTAGGCAGCTAATCATTTAAACCTACCAACTAAAGGATAGGGTTCCACCTTTTCCTGTCAAGGCACATTCTACTAAATTAGTAAATGTTGTTTCCTAGATTTGCAAGGCTACCACTTGGTCTTCTGTTCAGACCTCATCTGATGCAATCTTCCAATGTAGGGTCCTTCAGGTTGCGTGTTTTGTTTGCAGTGTCCAACCTCTCATTTGGACTGCTTTTAGGCATCCCATACATCCCTAAATCCTTCTCACCATGTGTTCCTTAATGAACGATTAAGAAAACAGGATTTTTGACTAACCATGAAAACCTTTTTTGGAGTTCATTAAGGGACACTGGTTTAACCCATCTGTCTTCTAATCGCTCCAACTACAGCTTTTTCACACTGAACTGAATTCTGGGTGACCGCTTTTATTAGCCTGTGTCCACTTCTCCTGTACAGTATGTAGTAATATAGGTCATATGTCTCAGAATCTTTCTGACCCTCTGTCCTTTTTTTTTTTTTTTGTCCTTATATAAAATATAATTCCCTTTTAATCAGGTAAAACCAGTAAATTTAATTTTAAATAAAATTAGTATATAAAGCCAAGTAAAAAGTAATTATTTGTTTTACTTTTTTTTGTAACTTTGCTCGATCAAGAACATCTCTGGCTGTGATTTATTAGCCCCCTATGATGGTATTAATACGGAACATTTAGCACCTTGGGTGACATTTTTCAATTGAAACAATTATAATAAAAAATACTAATTTCATTAGAATAGGACTGCTGTGCTTAACAGGCTCTAACCTTAAAAAACTTAATTAAACCATGTATCATACCTAATTACCTATATATGTAGGAAAAATAGTTTTAACCTAGCTGTGTACATGATAAATGGCTTTCGTTTTTTATTTATTTAAAATACTTTAATTTCCTGGATATAAATTATATCTGTAGATAATATTCTTATTTAATATAATCCAACTTTTAGTTTAGATTTATCGCCCTTGTAAGGCTGTAACATCAAATTTAAGAAGACCTGTACAAAATTCTAATTTTAAGATAAAGAAAGAAGGAAATAAATAAACCTGCAAAAGGTTTCTTTAAAAAAATATGTGGTTGAAAGGATGTGACACTCCCAGCGATGGCTTTGTTAAACAAGTCCTACAGGTTGCCCAGTTTTAGAATGAAATCGCATCATTAATATTAGTCACTTGTGTGGTAAGAGAGCTATATTTGTTATATAAGAAATCATCACAAATATCATAAAATTACTGGCAACTACTACCCTTTCTGTGCAGAATTCTACTTTAGTTCTGTACACTGTAAACTAAGACAATGCCCTATGTATAAAGCCAACCTACAAGTGCTACTCTAATAATAATAATAGCACCAAATTAAAAGAGAACTATAGCCAAACATTTTCTTGGCTATAGTTCTCTTTTGGGTCACAGGAGTACATTTACTAATGCACTCCTGTGACCCAAACTCAACAAACAGCAGGCTACTGCCCACTATGTAAAAACAGTGCAGAGCGCCACTGCAGTCGGGAAAGACCTTCCTGACCTTCTCTCAGCCTTCCCTGGCTGTTCCACATGTCCCACATGCGCCTGAGTCTGCTGTGGCTTTGTGCTTCCTGCACCCACACAACTCCAACACTTCTCTCTGAATTATGGTCCAGACTCCTAATAAGGCTGCTCTCAGCCACCTGGTCCAGCTATACTGGTCATTGGCAACACCTGGCCCCAGGACTGGAGATTTCATCCCACCCAGAGCTCTACAAAATCTCCAGAGCTCCAGATCCCAGCTACATTTAGGAAAACTTGGAAGAACCTGAAAAGCCAGGTTCTTCCTTATAACCTGAAAAGCCAGGTTCTTCCTTATAACCTGATACAAAAACGAGAGAGGGTTAACCCGTTAAGAGGTAACGGGTTAGTAGCGGTCAGCTTAAGGATCCGGACAAGTCAATTGATTGTAAAAGAGATAATTTTATTGAAAAAACATGTACGTTTGCACATTTGACTCACTAATTACCATTAAAAACATTGTGGGTAACATACAGTCATAAATTATATGTTGATCGATCCTCATTAATGTTAACCTTGAATCCCCACCGTGGATTCCCCACTCCGTGGATCTTTGGTAGTCTCCTGGAGGTTCAGGATGTAGTCTGTCCGTCAGCAAGTACCACCTGCCCCAGTTTGCGATTTTACCAAGGTTGGCAAATCTTCAAAATCAAGTTTCAGGATCATACATCCACTTGCGGTGTGGTGACTGCACGTTTGATCTCTGTCTACCTGTCATACAGGAAACACCAAATTAACAAACAACATCTTCAAATACCTGTCAAAATCCAACGGAAAGTAGGGAAAGTCAGTGTTGCAATCACTGATCAGTCCAGAATTCTTTATTATATCTGAGCAGGGAAACCAGAAGAAAATCTCTTCCCCCCTCTCTCTCCTACGTTTGGGACCATCCGCTCGGTTTCTGTAATTCACGCAGGTTAACATGCATGTGGGAACTCAAATGGAGGAAGAGAGACCGAAGTAATAGCTACATCGGTCACCTTCCCCCACGGTGGGGATTCAAGGTTAAAATTAATGAGGATCGATCCACATATAATTTATGACTGTATGTTACCCACAATGTTTTTAATGGTAATTAGTGAGTCAAATGTGCAATCGTACATGTTTTTTCAATAAAATTATCTCTTTTTCAATCAATTGGCTTGTCCGGATCCTTAAGCTGACCGCTACTAACCCGTTACCTCTTAACGGGTTAACCCTCTCTCGTTTTTGTATCAGTCTATTTTGGTCACGGATCGGACGAAACAAGTTATTGTGTAAACCTAATTAGGGCAATTACAATCAGTCGGATCTCCAGGCAGGAACACAAACCTCTTTATATACCGTATATACTCGAGTATAAGCCGTCCCGAATATAAGCCGAGGTACCTAATTTTAGCCAAAAAAACTGGGAAAAAGTATTGACCCGAATATAAGCCGAGGGTGGGAAATGAGGCAGCTACTGGTAGATAGATGCCATTAAAAT
>NW_017307026.1:688572-715297 GCF_000935625.1 Nanorana parkeri | reverse complement strand
TATATATATATATTATACTGTATATCGACAGTGTATTTACCTGTTTGTCTGAAGTTTGGCTCTAACTTCTTAACTGACCATGAAAGTAAGCCTTATAAGTCTTTTAGATTTGAGCATTAGCCCTGTGCTCCTATGTTTATACATTGCTAGATGCTAGATTTTCCTCTAAAAGGCATCTACAGCATTATAATATACATAATTTTCAGGAAACACTGTATTCTGAGTTATTATTGCAGTGTTTACATTAAAATAATTTTTGTTGTGATTTTTCTATTTTTGCATGCTTGCTCTTCCGTATTACATTACATTTAGAGATGTGTAAATCGCCCACTCTAATTTCTCTCCTTCCCTGCTCAACAACTGTCACACAGGGAGTGCATTGTTGTCAATGAGTCAGCCGTCTTATAGACTTGCATTGTGAGAAGGAGCAGTATAGCACTACTGTTGTGTAACATTGAAAAGCTGGAATACGAATCCAAGTATGTAATGAGCAAATATGGCTGCCCTCACGTACCAATATAAGGAAGAATGCTTTAAACATTAACACACAAGATTATTTACATCAAGCTGATTTTTTTTACATGCACTATTACAAAACATCTAAAAAAAAAAAACAACAACATTGTGGATCTTAATTTTTTTAAGTGTATCCACATTGTCATCTGAATAATTACTTTCTTTTGTAATTAACATATTCACAATTCAAACTGGTGTATTGATTTATCTGTGCAGCCTCCAGTCAGAGAAACTCCGACAAGAAGAATTACTAGATCGTCATCTGTTCAAACACAGAGTTATTCTTCAGACTCGGACCCCTTCAATTCTTCCCCAGGTATAAACATGTAAATTCATTATAATTCTTTTGTAATATATTTTTTTATTAAATCTGTCTCCTATAAAAAAGCTGTCAAAAAACAGGGCCATCCTAAATGGACTTTAGTTTTGAAATGCATATATGTTTTGTTTACCAAGATATCTCTAATACCTTTTATCTGCTTTTGTTAATCTCACACCCTTCCCCACTCTATAGGGGGGGGGGGGGGGGGTGCCACCTTTATACAGAATTGCAACTCGGCCTGATACTGTGTTGACTCCCTTCTTATTGTATTATGAATGTCCTTCACCTACTGGTGATGTCCTACTTTTTTGCTCTCTTTCCTCTAAACATCTTACCCTCTAGCTCCCAGTGCCTAAAACATGTTTGGATGGTAGCTATATCTTAAAGTATGGGTACCCCTTCTCTGTCATGCATCTCAGGCATTCTCTGCCTGATTTCTGTCATGCAAGATAGTATGGGAAGTTTACACAGTGGCTATAGGAGTGGTAGGGTGAGCATAGTTGGGCTGCTGTTATGGCAACTGAAATATAAAAAACATGTGACTTTCCGACATGTGCACACTAAAACTTTTGCATATTTTCTTTTTGTGCACAAGAAACTGAATCCAAAATGCTGCTCATGATTAGCTATGGAGCTGTTTAGAGAGAGTGCTATGGCTAGTGCATAGCAAATGGCAACATCCAGCTTGGTCATATTATTCACTCGGTGCAATGAGAGATATCACTGTGGTCTAATTGGACTTTTTATGCTTATTGTGTTCATTAATAAACAGTAAGCACACATCAAATGTATTGAAATTCATAAGGATACTGGGGAGAAAGCTGTTTTTGTGTTTTTATACATTTTCCAAATGTGAACTGTATGCTCCCCATATATTGATTATTTATCCAATCAATACAGGCACTGAAAATAACACTTCTGCATAGCTCAATAGGTTTTTTTGTGGCTCATCAATGTTTGACGGGGTTGAACTCCATGAACGTGTATGTAACGTTGAGTATTATCAGAAATAGTGTTATTTTTGTTTGTGGTGTCTGGGAAGTTTGTAGTCAGCATGTATATTTCTCACACTCCACAGACAAATAGAATGGCTTCTGCTCTCTACACTATCAGGCTGACTTATTTTAAGGACTGTGGTCACAAAAAGTACTATGTTCTAGTAACTACATGGGGATGGTAAACAGAACCACCAGTACTTTCATTTACTAAAATATCATATTATTTTTACCAGGTTAATGTCATTTTAAAAGTTATTTTCAATATATTTTAATCTGCAGCTTTCATTAGAATAGAATACTATTTGGTGATCCTGTCATGCAGGCCTTTGTTCACGCATTTTCTGTTATACGGAGACAGTGCTCTATTGCTGTCCCCTGCATTGACACCCCTTCACACTGACTTCCAAGGGAGACTATAATGGCCGGTTCCCACCTAGGCGATTTATCGCGCAGCTTGAGTCGCGCAATATCACGCAAAACACAGATTCGCATTGAAGTCAATGGAGGCTGCTCACACCTTTGTAGTCACGCGAAAAGGTGCGGGAGCTATTTTCGGGCGGTTGTCGCGTGGTTTGGGTCCCATAGACATCTCTACGCATTGAAAAACGCACGACAGTCGCAAAGTTTACAGTGAACAGTCGCACGAAAACAGCTCGGCATCTGAATCGCCTAGGTGTGAACCTAGCCTAAGCATTCTCTAAAATTAAAACATGACAGTTGTTTATTATACACAGTGCTTTTGCAAAGTTAAAGGTGAACTTCACCCTCCCAATGAAAATGTATTTTTTTCCCCACTTACCTTTAGTGCTCTAATTATGCTGTAATTACATACTTCCTGGTTCCTGCAGCCGTCCTCCCAATGACGTGGTGCCAGATCTTGCACATGGGCAGACAGAGATCTGACGCAGTGTGTTTGATGGGAGATGGTGCCCTTTAGGCTCCTGCACGTTTGGAATTTAGCGCGTTTTTGCGCGCAGTCGTACGTGCGAACAAAAATGTGTATGCACTTTTTGCTGCGTTACGTGGTTTTGTATGCGCATACGAACCCGCAGGTGTGAGCGAGCCCCATAACAATGTATTTTTTGTGTGTTTTGTGCATGCTTGCTCTTCCAAAAATGCTCAGGGGTGAACCAGGCCCAATGTTATCCTGTTATTTGGCTACATGCCAAAACCAGCTGTAGACTAGCCTGAAGTACTCCAATCACAACTCAATGCAACTGTCAAGCAGGGATTGTAGTCCACATACATGAATTCTCTCATTAAGCCCTGATAAGGGGGTGTGTTTCGGACCCCCGAAAGGTGTTGACTACTCTACTTGAATGTTTCCTGACCCTAATGGGATAAAGTTGTACCTGGACTTGGAATTGGTGTGGCGCTTCAATTCCTACATCTACTGTTTTCCCTGTCCAGCCAAGGATTTTTTGGAGATCCTTTGGATTGCAGAAGCTGCCTACCTGTTAGCCAGGTCACATATATTCACATCACGTAACTACTGTTGGATGAGAAACATCAAGAGAATAGCCACATGGTTTCAGCACGTTCTTTCCACACTTTCAAATATCTGGGAGTCTAAATATGACTGTGCAATTCAATAGGCAAGAGAGTTAGACCCACTGCGGTCTGTAGTGCAACATACCAAGCAAGCCCCCTTCCATTTTGTGCAACACTAGTTTGTGTGATTATGGCTGTGACTGTCATTCAGCTATGCCAGCACAGAACACCGCAGTGTGAGACTGAGAAAAAAGGTATTTGACCCTTTTCAGGTAAAAATACCTAAATAAAGACTTCAGTATTTGACACTTCCAGGAGTTACTCAGCTATGCCAGAATTAGACACTGTAGTATGATTGGCTGAGAGAAACAGGTATTTGCCTGAAAAATGACATCAGCATTTGACACTACTAGGAGCCTGCATCCCCCCATGTGCAGTGGTTCTTCTTGCTGGCACCTATGCCACTTCAGGATGTAGGGGCTGATGGGAGGAACTACAGCGTGCAACGGGGGGTGCAGACCATCGACATTTCCAGAAATGCTGGAGGTTGTAACAGTAATTACCGGTAGCGGTTATTCCAGTTTTCATTTTCTGTTTTTTATTTTACAGAACCATCAGAAAATTTCTTTTTTCCAAGCTCCTTATTCAGCGACTGCAGTAGTGATGGTTTGCCTGGGGATTCCACTGACCTATCAATGCTACCACACCTTGCAGATCTGGTCAGCTACAGCATACAGAAAGTCATTGGGTTTGCCAAGATGATACCTGGCTTCCAGTAAGTGCAACAAGTAATTAACTCAATGGGGATCTTCACATCTGAACATGTAGCTACGGTTAACAAATATCAGTGCACTAAAACCTATGTTGTATGTCTGCAGTATTTTGTTTTTGACTTAGTGAAGGGTGTTCTTAGACCTTTTCTATGTGGTCTAAGAACACCCGATAAGGTTCTGGTATGGATTTTAAGGGGGCATCCCATACAAAAACACAAAAAAAAATGTGTGGTTCCCCCTTTACATCAGAATCCCCCGTTTACAGTAGGAACCCCTTCACATCAGAAGTCCTCCTTCACATTAGGATTCCCCTTCATTTTAGAGTCCTCAGAGTATTCCCATCATATCAGGAGCTGCTGCTGCTGCAAAATGGCAGAGAGCAGGAGGCAGATCAGGCCTGGATGGAGGCGAACTTCCATCCTTTTCTGAATGGATCCCATTCTTCCTGAATCAGCGTCATTCTGGCCTGCCTGCACCATGGAAATGCATTACGCCATGCAAAACATTTTTGAGGCACCCCTGAGGAAGTCAGAAAGCACCCTGGTAGATGAA
The DNA here is from genome assembly GCF_000935625.1 of Nanorana parkeri. Classification (NCBI taxonomy): domain Eukaryota; kingdom Metazoa; phylum Chordata; class Amphibia; order Anura; family Dicroglossidae; genus Nanorana; species Nanorana parkeri. The sequence continues at coordinate 710,645 of NW_017307026.1, read as the reverse complement.
GGCTGGTCTATAGTTATCAGACCAGGTTCTAGTTGCCATTGAAGTGCAATGTGGTGAGTCTGAATCTGTAGACCAGTTCTCTCATATAGAGTCCCTGTGTGGCAGATGGGTGAGATGAGAGAATAGAGACACATGAGTTTGATATGCTTTTGCACTTATCGCCTGCGTGTACAAGCCTAAAATGGCAGGATAGAAATGAATTAACAGTGGTTCCCGTCCTTGTGAATTTGGCAGGGAGAAACGGCAACCATCTTGTTTGTGAATACTTTACTGATGTTTGTTGAACAAAGCAATGGTAATAGCAGTAATGTGTTTTGTTTTGAAATGTAGTGACCTCACTGCAGAGGACCAGATTGCTTTGTTGAAGTCATCTGTTATCGAAGTTATAATGCTGCGATCTAACCAGTCCTTCTCCCTGGAAGACATGTCCTGGACATGTGGCAGTGAAGACTTTAAGTACAAGCTTGATGACGTGACACAAGGTAAAATCAGGAAAGAGATTTCCCAAAGTGCATTGCCCATCTTTTGATAAATGATGTCAGCCATAGGTATCCGTTTGTTTTTCTTTGAATGATGATAAAGTAGGCTGTGCAACATATTTACAGTTAAAGATATGATTATGTTATCCTCAGACACCTGCATGTACAGTGTATTGAGAGCATATGAGTGCTAGATCCATTGCACAAAGCTGAATCTTTACATTGAGGCTTTAGTGGAAAGCATCATGTAAGCCCAGGTTCATATCATCCTTCATCTAAAGCGAATTTGTATGTGTTGTATATGGGAGCCATTCATGATGTGCTTATAGCACATTGATTGCGCATTTCTGTTTTTCTCTCTTTTGAGTCTACTTTTGACTTAATTAGTTTATATAGGTACACTGGTCACTTGATATTTAGTTGTTACATGTACAAGCTTTACATGAGGTAGTAATCAAAAGATCTTACTACCAAAATACTATTTTTTTTAAAGCTGCAGTATGTACTGTATATGCACTAAGAAGATTTCCTGACAACAGCTTTCGCTTAGTTAAGCAATAGCAATTGTCTGAGAATTTCCATGCTACACTTCTGATTCTTCCACTAATATTTGCTGTCTAAGGGGATCTCTACACAGGCCACAAAGATTCTACACTCATACCTATGGTTGTTTCCAGATCTGAACATAAACAGGCCATACTGTGCACTAATCATCTCATGTCAGTGGCTGTCTTTAGTCCTTCAGCCTGTTCCGACTAATGGATACAGGCAGTCCCCGGGTTACATACCAGATAGGGACTGTAGCTTTGTTCTTAAGTTGAATGTGTATGTAAGTTGGAACAGGTACATTTTTTACGTGTAACTCCAGCCAAAATCTTTGTTTGTTTGTTTGTTTGTTTTGGATAGCATAGGGAAGGGTTAACCCCCCTGTAACGTTTGTTTTGCTGTGTGTGCCCCTGTTCAGAAGATTTCACCTCACCTTCTGTCCCTATGACAATTGGATTTTGAAAATGTTGGGTTATCGTGGAAACAAGGATTGGTGATAAAGCTTCAATGGAGATACCTTTTTGCATGATCACTCTTACAGGAGTGAATTTCCCTTCCTAAGGGTGGATTTTCTTTCACTTCCTGTTGTCCTGTTAGCCCGTGTTAGTGCGTATTTTTGAAGCGTTGCACTGAAAAAAGTACAGCATGCTCTACTACTTTTTTTAGTGTAACGTACAGCAACTCAATGCTGTCCTGAACTGTCCTCATTCACACCCATTCAGTTTTTGTTGCCCTTGCATTACCATCCATTAAAAAACAGATGGTATTCTGACTCCAACAATTGTATTAGTGATTCATCCCTTGCTGAGACCTCTATGCCTGGCCTGTATAAGCAGTTATAATCACTGCGGACAATCCTTATTGGATAGCTCACCAAATAACTTGTCATCCACGAAGATCTTTAGGTCTCGTTCACACCTAGGCGTATTGCATATGCGCGTCTGTCGCGCGACCGTTGCGCGTTTTTTTAGCGCGATTCGCGGTAAAAAAGTTGCGCGACCGTCGCGCGTTTCCGAAGGTTACTTGGCTGTATCCCAATGGAAACGCGCAACAAAACGGCCCAAAGTAGTACATGTACCTTTTCAGGCGTGGGCCCTTTTGTAGCGCGTTAGGGACGGGCGGAAATACGGTGAGAACGAGACCATTGAATACAATGGGATTTATATTTTTGAGCGTTTTGTAGAGCGTTCGTCGAGCGTAGAACGCGCTACAAAACGTTCAGGTGTGAACAAGGGCTTATTGAATGCAGCAGGTTACAGCAGGCAACAGGATGCAGCAGATGATTGAACTTATGGTATTCGCAGGTCAAAACATGGTAATGTTTCCACCCATGTGAGCATATTATCATGTGGCCATAAGACAAGCAGCAATTTTGATGCCATAAGACAATGTGAGGAAGAAAGGGGAAATACATCATACAATGGGAGGTAACACAGAAAAAAAGGAAATTAACTATATAAATTCTCCCTTCACATTAAAATAAATATTAACCATGACTATGCATTGTGTCATATTTCCATGCAATAGATGTAACATCACAGATGGTAACACAGCGGATCCAGTGTGAATGGGGCCTAATTCTGCTATTTCTTGTACCTGAGCTCCTTCCTGTGATATTGTTGGGCAGGCAGAATAAGAACAGCAGGGTTCCTTCTTTGTTAACTCCACAAGTTTAGCAGCAGACACAGCTCAATGATCATGATGTCTTACCCAGCAGTGGTAATGCAGTATTGCTGACTTGTGTGTCACATGCTAAGGGATTAATGTGGGTTGCTTCAAGTCTATAGATAACAGCAACAGATGAGTCCATGTATTTAACAGCGTGAACAGCATTTCTGTGAAAGCATAGAAAATAAATAGTAGTTGTTTTTTCACTATAGCTTTGCTTCATAAAATGTTTCTTAGCTGTAACTCCAGTAAATTAGTGGCCGAGCTTTTGGACCTTTACCATTCCTTCCTAGCAGGCATGTGATGCCTTCTGACTGATCAGAGAGTTGATTCTGGCTGGTGAACAGAAAACAGTAGCCAGATTATGGTGTGTACTCACAAGCTGGGGATACTGTGCTTGTGACCTTTAGCACGTTCTGTATTTAGTGGTTCCAGGCAAGTATAAGCAGAAATATTGCAGGCAGTTTTATGATTCTGCAGATCGTATGATGGGGCAAGGGGGCTTGCTGCAAAAGGGCAGCAAATGGTATTGTTTAGTCATGGACACTGCATAAACCCCATTTGTTCATTAAAGTTTATGTAAACCCTAATTGCGAACTCCTCTTATTTGCTCTCTTTTGTTATACATGTTCTATAAGTGCAAAATAAAAAAAAAGCTTCTGATCCTGCCAGAAACACATTGAGCTGATACAATATCTATATGTGCTCTCTGCATGTGCTGCACTGTCATTAGTTATCATTGTTCCCATCTATCTCTGTGGACTACGGGAACTACAGCACACCTCCCCAATATGTTATGTAGAAAAGGAGATGGGTGTTCTGTAGCCCTGTCCTACGGTGACAATGCTACTTATTCATAGAGTACAGTGAGTGAGCGCTATCACCATAGGACAGGGAATGTGTTACTAGCAGGATTGCCAGGTGAAAAAAGTTTAAAATCAAAACCAATGCAAGCATCATGTCTATGAATAGTAAGATGCAATTGTTTTATTTTTGACTTGGATTTTAGTATGGTTTAACTGTGAAAACTAGGTGTCGTTTTTAGGGCTTGTTCACACCATGTACGGACCAGCACAGTTTTTGTCCACACCTGAAATGCATCCCAATGTATTCCTGTGGTATTTCTGAGCTCTGTTCTGTGCTCTGTTCACACCAGTGCAGTGTTTTTCTGGTCTGGATTGCACTGGAACACATGTACACGAATCAAAAACGCATGCAAACCCCTGCACCTGAAAGCCCATTTTAAGCTTAAAAAACCCCCACCGGAATGCATCAAAAACGCACTGCACTGCGTTTGCAGATATACTCCAGATCAAGTCCAGACATGGTGTAACAAAAGTAAAGCACAATTCTATCTTAAACAAAATTCTATCTTACTAACGTGAGTGATGGCCTGAGGTGATATGATAGGTATTATGGTGACACAGCTGAGCTTTCATTGCTGTCTCTGCTGTGTGTAAATGTCAGGTGCACTTTAAGCTGCTGATAACTTGGATAACTTGAAATGATTGCTGTTACTAGGATTGCTTCTGTAAACGCTGCAATAGTCTATTTAATGGTGCTGACCAGACACTTATTAGCCAGGTCATTTATTCTATTGCAGTCAATTGTTCCTCCAGAAGATATGCAGAACACACAGTCTACTGATAAGGGCTGCTAACATGTGTTGGGCAGGCAGGCACCTAGTACTGGAAGCACATGGTTACATATTGGGGCATTATTTGCTTAATGTTTCATTTAATGCATATACTGTATGTTTAATGGCCTAAGAGATTGTCATTCATGACTTGATTGTTTGGTTGAGTTGCACATCATTTAGTGCCCACACACACGCTTCCAATCTGTAGCTATGACTTCATTCTTCTGTTTTAAAAATCAAGCCAAATCAATTAGAAGTTGTTTAAGTTGATATTGGATAGACTGAGTAGGATATCCCTAATGTACAAGCTACATTATTAACGCATTTAAAAAGGAACTACAGGAACTGTAAAAATTAACCCGGCTGATCCTTCGGCTCGCTTCGGTTGCGGGAGCCCTTTGGTTCAGTCAAAACCGAAGGGCTGCTGTACGGGCTAATCACTATAGCCTGTACAGCTCCTGAGGGAGGCCGACCAGCTCAGCCAAGCCGAAGGCATATGCTGCGGCTCGACTGAGCCAAAGTGAAAGCCAAGGCGCCGGACAAAGGCCAGCCAAACGCCTCGCAAATGACAGCTGAGCGGAGCCAGCTGTGATCTCACAGCTGGTTTTGCCCAGTTGTAATGACAGATCAGTGTCCCCAAATGACATGTGGATGCTGAACTGTCATTAATCAATGACAACTGATTTTTTGTTCCCAACTTTTTTCATTGATTTCCTATTCTACTTGGTACCACGGCGGTACGGCTGATTTCAGCCGATGTACGGCTGAAATCAGCCATGCAAGCCTGAAGTGAATAGCCGAACAGCGTTCGGCTCCCTTCACTTCGGGTGGGTCATTCACTCTGCTGCCTTCAGCAGCCTTGTGAATAACTCTATATACCTCAAAGTGTATCTAAACCCAAGAACAAAAATCCTTAGATTTGGTGGCTGCATTAGTATTCTTTTTTTTTTACCTGGCAATGCTGCCAATAACTTTTCCTGGCCTAGAGTGACGACACTCACTGTACTGTATCTATAGAGGAACAGCCTTGTCACCCTAGGACAGAACTGCAGAAAACCTCCCCTTCTCATTGCCATAAAGATTGGAGAGATATGTTTTGTAGTCTACAGAGAAACACAGGTTATCTGCTCAGAAGATTTCTGGCAGGATCAGGATATTTTTCTTTGCATTGCTATATAACAAAACACTTTCAGTGGTCTATTTAACACATCAAAATGTATAAAGTTTATTGAAGAGAATTTTATTACTAGGGTTTACATTCACAATATTGCTAGGGTTTACATTCACTCTAATCTATTAGAGTGAATGTAAAAAATATCACAGATATGTTTTTACATATTTTTGTTATGAGATTTTGCAGATTAGCCATTAGAGGGGGATCACTCGTACTCGCCCAAATGCTCCGATACCTTCCCTGATACTGGAACTTCTGGTCAGAGGAAGATTTCCTCTGACTGGCAGTGCCGTAGGGGAACATGGAGCCAGATTCCCGTTCGATCAGGAAGCTGGCGGCTTTCTGGCCAATCAGCATCAAGCCGGCTTCCCGGTCAATCAGGAAGCCAGGAGGCGGGTCATTACTTGTTGCCCAGCTTCCTGATCGCACGGGAAGCTGGCTCAATGCTGATGGGCTGGGAAGCCGGTTACCTGGCCAATCACATTCAAGCCAGCCATACAACATGGAACTGGCTTCCCAGGCAATTAGGAAGCCGGGTGGTATATCATTACCCACCGCCCAGCTTCCTGATTGCGTGGGAAGCTGGCTCCATGCCAGCAGAAGCACCAGTATCGGTACTCTGTATCGGCAAGTACCAAAAGCAAAGTATCGGTACTCGCAGTCGATACAGAAAAACCGGCATCAGTGCATCCCTACTATAAGAAACAAGGATTTTTAAAGCTCTACTCCAGTCAATACTCATTTTTCTTTTTCAATTTTCACAGCACAGCAGAGAAAATTGGATAGGCTTAGAGGTAAGGTGGCAGGGCTTCAGTTATACACTCTGACACATTAATGATAGTTCTATGGCTCCATGGCAACTAGATTTATGAAACTGATATTTATTTTAGCACTGAAATCTGTGTAATCCTCTTGGCTTTGCTATGCCAGGATAGTGAGCTATTGCCTGAAACCTTTATATGATAGGAGTGCACAGAGTAAAAAAAGATTTGTGTTGAACTCATGTGGCAACTTTTCGAAATTCTTATTGACCTCCATCTTGGAGCATATATCAGCTGACATTGTGATGTGCTGGGCTTCTGGTGTGTCCCTGTGCCTGTGAGAAGGAATGGGCTATATCCTGGCATACCTGCACCCAATTCACCCTTTGCTATATATGCTCCAAAATGGAGGCTCTCATAGATTAGAGTTAGGACCACACAGCACAGAGTGGCCTTGACGAGGCAGCGTGGCATCGACATATTTTGCAAAAGTTCTGCAACTAAAACCTCTGTTTTTAACCCTAAAAGTTAGACTGTACCATTAGTTTTTGTTTGGGTTTGACACAGAAGGTAATAACTGTGAGGGGTGAGATGGCTGAAGGATTAGATGTAGTTTTTAAGAGGAGGTAGAATAGGCTACCTTGAAGAGGTGAGTTTTTAGGTATCCCCTAAAGGCAGACAGATGAAGAAATAGCCAGATAGATTGTGGTAGGGAGTTCCAGAGGATAGGAAAGGCTCTGTAGAAGTCCTGGAGTCTAGCATGGGAGCAGATGATGGGGGAGCTAGACAACAGGAGGTATTTGGAAGAGTGGAGAGGACAGTTTGGGTGATATTTTGGGTTGAGATTGGAGATGTAGTCAGGGGCAGAGTTGTGGATGGCTTTGTATGTTGTTGTTGGCATTTTGAATTTCATGTGCTCATGGATGCCAGTGGAGGGACTGGCAGGGAGGGGTGATGGCCACTGAGCGGTTGGTGAGATGGATGAGTCTGGCAGCAGCATTCATGATAGACTGAAGGGGGTATAGCCTGGTTAGAGGTAGGCCGACGAGACGAGAGATGATGAGAGAATGGATTAGTAGTTTTGTGTTATTATTTATTATAAAGGAACTACGTTTGGAAATGGTATGAAGATTAAGACGGCAAAATTTAGTCAGTGATTGCATGTGGGGCCTGAAGGAGAAGTCAGAGTCCAGGATTACACCTAGCACCCTACCATGTGTTGAGGGACTGATAATTGTGTTACACAGGGGGAGGAAATATGATGAACTCTGTTTTTGAACGATTGAGTGAGTTTAAGAAAGTGGTTGTGACATCCATACTAATATTTCAGTTAGTATATTGGTGATGCGTGATGTGAATGAGGGGGTGACCTGAGTAGTAGAGAGATTTGAGTGTCATCGGCATAGAGATTGTATTGGACGCCATGGGAGGTTATCAGCTGACCAAGGGAGGATGTGTAGATATAGAAGGGGTCTGAGGACAGGGCCCTGTGGGACCCCTACTGAGAGAGGAAGAGGAGTGGAGGAGGTGGAGTTTTAGGTGACAATGAAGGTACGCTGAGATAGATAGGAGGAAAACCAGTAGAGCAGAGTCTTGAAAGCCAAGGGAGTGGAGTTTTTTGAGGAGGAGTGCATGGTCAACTATATCAAAGGAAGCAGAATGGTCTAGGAGTATGAGTACAGAGAAGTGTCCATTGTTTTTAGCAGTTAGTAAGTTGTTAGTGAGTTTTAGGAGAGCAGTCTCAGTGGAATGTTGTCAAGAACGTTATTATCAGTGAGGCGGTGGCTCAAACGGTTGTAGACAAGGAGTTCAAGGAGTTTGGAGGTAAATGAAAGTAAGGAGATGGGTTGTAGGTTGTTCAAACTGTTAGGTTACAGGTCTAGGCCTCTTATATCCACTTCGGACTTTGTGGCAGTCTGTGTGCGATTAAAGGAGAACTATGAGGTGAGTGAAAATCACCCATCCTCATAGTTCGAGCTGACGTGTGACAATGAAACTGTCACATGTCGGCTCAATAGAAGTAAGAGAAAACATACCGTCGCTCGCTCACTTCTCAATCATCCCCCTGCAAAGAGCCGTGACTGCCAGTCACGGCTCCCTGCATGGATTCCCTCCAGCGCTGACTGGCGGAACGGACAGGGGAGGGGGCGGGCACAGCTGGCTCTGCCTCTAGATAGGCAGAGCCAGCTGTCATTCACGAAGCTGGGTGGATATCGACAGTAATGTCGGGATGTGTCCCGGCTGCGGCAGTCCCAGTATACCGCGAGCTACACCCGATATACCGAGCTTTGGGTCATGGGAGGACGCTAGTATATGTCCTCCCGTGACCCTTAAGAGGACTATGGGGAAATACACTTACCCCATAGTTCTCCTTTTAATGGAACAATCTGCTCGCTCCCAGGTGCCATCTTCAGTAGTATCTAGTTATGACCTAGTAATGACCCTACGGGGCTCTTATCTCAGAGTGTCCGGGTCCCCTGTCATTGCCTCTGGTTCAAAATCAGAACTTTCACAGCTGACTCCTGTAGATTCAGAATTGGCTTTAGTGGCCAAGTGTATACAAACATACAAGGATTTATTTTTTTCGGTTTTAAAAAGTAACTCTCAATCAGGGCCGGACTGGGACTAAAAATAGGCCCGGGCATTTTAGACTGAGCAGCCCAATCACGTGACCACCAACAGGCCCCACCCCTCACAACAGGGGGCAGAGCCAAACACAGAAGCGCAATCGAGGGGCAGGGCCGGCCACTAGTAAGTATCGCAGGGCTACAGCTGACACACAAGCCTTGCTACAATATAGGAAGCTTGCTATAGAGAATATCTGTAAAAAATAAGTCAAGGCAACTGGACTTGCTGTATTTTTCTTGAAGACGTTTCACTGGTTATCCGACCAGCTTTCTCAATTCAGAAATTTCTGAATTGAGAAAGCTGGTTGGATGGCCAGTGAAACCTCTTCAAGAAAAATACAGAAAGTCCAGTTGCCTTGACTTATTTTTTACAGATATACCATGTGACCTGGATGAATGAACCTTCACAGACATATTACTATAGAGAATCGGATCTCACTGGCCCCCCAACCCTCCTGGCATTCTCTGCACTAAAGTAGCTTACACTCTAATGTCCCCCGCACAGTCACACACTATTATTATACATTTATAAAGCTCTGACATATACCGCAGTGCTGTACAGAGAACACTGAGCCAATCACATGAGTCTTTGTACAGAGGAGCTTACACTCTAATGCAGAATACCATCAGCTATAGAGGACTAAAAATCCCTGCAAAACATGATCTCGAGCGCCCCCCCACTAAATTTACCCCACTCGGCTGTGGTCTCAGGTGGGCTCTGCAAGGTCTGTGGTGGGCTCTGCAAGGTCTGTGGTGGGCTCTGCATGGTCTCAGGCTGCTAAGCCCACCTGAGACCCTGCAGAGTCCACCATAGACCCCGACACAGACCCTGCAGTCTCAGGGGGCTGTGCAGGATCTGTGGTGGACTCTGCTCACCATAGACCTCGCAGAGCCCCCTCAGATCCTGCAGAGCCCACCAAAGGGTATTGCACAGCACACCTGAGACTTTTTGGTGGGCTGTGCAGAATCTATGCTGGGCTCTGCCAGCACAGTCCTCTTATCTTGCACGGCCTGACCTTTTTGGAACGCGGCCTCCTCATCTTCGGCGCCCGACACGGCCCTGGCGCATTGTGGAATCTGGCCTTGGGGCGGCAGGGAGAGTAAATCCCTGACCATACACATACCTTGTTCTTGCAGTCTTCGTTAGCAACGGGGGAGGGGCGGCGATTTGCATATGAATGAGCAGCGATATTTACATATGAATGGGTTGCAGCGTATTGATATGCAAATTACCACGGCCCATTCATATGTTAATATCTCGGTACCGGGACAGTGCAGGCTGCAGGAACAGCACCAGCAAGCTCCGGAAAGAGCACAGAGTAGAGAGAGCTGGGGGAGGAGGTGTTTCTCTGGCCTCCCCCACCAGCGCCCTCTAGTGTCTACTGTGTGGTAGTGCCGGCTCTGCTCGCTACCACACAGTAGACACTGCTCTGCACAGATGCGGCCATCGGGCTTAGCGGACCAGCCCGAACACAATCAGGTTGATTGTGTCCGGCCCGGCCCACCGGGCAAGTGCCCGGTTTGCCCTATGGCCAGTCCGGCCCTGCTCTCAATGTAGTTGCATAGTTGAAAAAAGACACAAGTCCATCGAGTTCAACCTATAGAGCATACCTACTGTACATACATATACACACCCACATATACAATATATATATATAACCTGAATAATGCAATAGCAATTGTACATGTAAGTATTCACCAATGTAACAGCTTCAGGGGAAAAACTGTTCTTAAGTCTAGCGTACAGTGATCTGTAATGCTTATCAGAGGGGAGCAGCTGAAGCAAACAGTCTCTCTAGCATTTCGGGTTCTGCACCCTATTATTTAATATCCCCAATTGTTCAGGTTTCCCAAACCCAGTGACTTCAGTTTCCTAAGATGGTAGAATCCTACAGTATGTTGCAGATCACTATCCCACTTTTTCCTTCCCCTCCACCTTGTCTATACTGTATAGGATGTTTACACCCATTACGTTGCTTATCGGTCCTTTGCCCTGTCTGTTTCTTAACTCAAATTCCTTTTCTGAATATGGAACTGACTATACTGTGCTATTAACTATTATTGATGATACCTTTTTATCCAAGGTCAGTCAGTTCCTAATTTTTTGCAAGAAGTGGATCCTCTCTCTACAATCCTTGTAAGCAATCTGTTCCCTGGACTTGGGACTCCAGATATTTTCCTGTTTGCCTTTCTGTGTCGCTCAATGGATGAAATAGAAAATAGGATTTTTGTACTTACCCTAATATCTGCTTGCTTACAAAACTGAGGCATGATGGTTGGTGGTGGGATTATACAGGGGGCTGGCTCCTATTGTCAGTGTCTTAACCCCCTGAAGGTGGCAGTATAACCCATTGGTCTAAGATTATCTACTATTACTGTGTCCCTCCATGGAGTATAGTAAGTTAAAAAATCTTAATTTATCCAGCTGTAAGCAGGTACTGACTCCCTTCTAAACATTTGTCTCCATTGTATATTTACCAGGATGTTTCTTATTGTTTAATTAGTTATTTCAAATAACTAGCAAGTGGGAAAACCAACAAGATAAAAACATTTTGACATAAATGTGCATAAACAGATACTTTATTTGGTGCTCTTAAAACTGGCACACTCTGTAAGGTAGGAGCTACATCGTTATTGCAGCTCTGTCATTTATGGAAGTTTTTGTAATTTGCAGCTGGTCATAACTTGGAGCTTCTGGAGCCTCTGGTAAAATTCCAGGTGGGGTTGAAGAAACTGAACCTGCATGAAGAAGAACATGTCCTCTTGATGGCAATCTGTATTCTTTCACCAGGTCAGTGGTTAGTGTAGTGACTTTTGGAATATCAGTAGTACATATATGTTTGGGTCTGAGCTGAAGGGCGTCAGTAGCAGCATATTTGTCACAGTCTCTCTACGAATGACTCATGTAAAATTTCTGTTAGTCTGCATTCACACCTAGATGGCAGAGTTTTTGCGCGCGTTTTCGTCTAGCGTATTTTGCTTGTTTTTGTGCATTCTTTCACATTTTTACACAAGTTAGACACACGTACATATAGACACACATCTTGGCTAGCGGATCAAAGACATTGCAGTCAATGGGAAAACGCTCTTAAAAATATGCAAAAGACTTGTGTTGTGCGTTTTTCAGGCTTTTCCATTAAAGTCTGTGGGGCCAAACGTGCTGCAAAATGCCCCAAAAAAGCTCAGGAACTTTTTTGAGCGGCAGGCATTTGCAACTTGCAACAAAACACCTAGATGTAAATGGGGGGCCATTAAAATTAATGGCAGTTTATGTGCTAAACATATTTATGTGCGACAAAATGCCTAGGTGTGAATGGGGCCTAACAGGGACAGCCTTCAGAATGTGAAAAAGAAAGGTTTAGAAGAGCAGCTGGCAAAAAATGACTGTGTTGCAAATTGTCTCCATAAAATGTAGCATTTTAAAGAGAACCAGAATATTCTCATAAGGATGTGTGCACATTCTGACGTTAATCTCATAGGAAAGACTGCTGAAGTGGGAACAGCAGGGAGGTCTACATCATTTTCCAGATGATTTCTGTGTTTCTATCATGTCCCGCTGATCTCGATGTGCAAACACTGGTTTCAGCTTAACACAGTAAATTGTATTTGTGCTGCTCAGTCAATTTTAAGAATCAGAGACTGTATAGCTGGCATCAAACTACAAACCAGGTAGAAGAGCTGTGGTTGAAATCTGCCCCCACTCCCTCTCAATTAGAGAAACTGTACACTTTTGCATAACGCTATATTATCACAATAGATCTTTAGGGCCTGTGTTACTTGGACTTGTGTCATTGATGGGCTTTGGGCAAATGCAGCAAGCATTCAGGTGCATTCCGCTTGCATTTGTCGTCAGTTTGAGGAGCTTTTGAGATTATTCAGATTTCATGCACAGGTGTTCTAACCTGCAGTTGACCTCCTTTTTAAGCTGCCTAAAACACCTGCTTCAAGATGCATTTTCATTTAGATTGATTTGTATGGAGAAACAATCAGCTCTAATGCAAACAAAAACCATTGACACAGATGCTCAATTTGCTCCTACCAAAATAGCACAGAAGATTGACTTGCAATTCCTTATATTTTGTGTAGGTGAGTGTAGTACCCTTTTTTATTTTCTAATACAACAGCAAAAAGTTTCCCAGCACACTCACCAGCCAGCTTGCAAATAAACTTGTCTCACCGCTAAGGTTAAAAACAGAGGTTTAGATACATGTCTTCTGCAGAAAATGTGAAAGCCGCACTGCCCCGCCAAGGCACCTCTATGTAGTGCGGTCCTTAAAGCCCTTCCATGTGCACCTTGCTGCAAAGCTGGTGACAAATTGATGAGTGCGTTTGCCATTTGTTTTGCTTGACTGATTTGGTGCAGTGACGCATGGGGGGGTCTCAGCTGCCATTGTGATGTGCGGGGTCCCTGTGCCTTTGAGGGAGGCTGGGCTTCCTCCTGACAAACCTGCACCCAATTTTATCTTTTGCTATATATGCTCCAAGATGGAGGCTCTCATAGTTTAGAGTTGGTACCGCACTACACAGAGGTGCCTTGCTGCGGCTTTCACATTTTCTGCAGAAGACGTGTATCTAAACCTCTGTTTTTAACCTTAGCGGTGAGACAAGTTTTTTTGCATGCTGGCTGTGAGTGTGCTGGGAAACTTTTTGCTGTTGTACTGTCTAAAGCCCTTCCATGTGCACCTTGCTGTACAGCTGGTGACAAATTGATGAGTGCGTTTGCCATTTGTTTTGCTTTTTTATTTTCTTTCCCAAAGTGAAATGGTAATGACTTTGAGATAGCTTACTTACAAATAATTATTATCCAATGTTTTTGTAGACCGCCCAGGTGTGCAGGATAAAGCACTGGTTGAAGCCATTCAAGATCGCCTCTCTTCTATCCTTCAAACCTACATCCTTTGCAAGCATCCCCCACCAGGAAGCCGACTCTTGTACCCTAAGATGATCCAGAAACTGGCTGACCTACGCAGCCTAAACGAGGAGCATTCCAAGCAGTATCGCTTCATCTCTTTCAAGCCGGAGCATACCACACTGCTCACTCCACTAGTGCTGGAGGTCTTCGGCAATGAAATATCCTGAGTTTGATTTACGACTTTCATTTTAATAGAAGTAATTTGGTGTATCCAAGTTAAGTTGGGTCTTAATTCTATTTTCTTCTATGGGAAATAACTAGGTTCCTTTAATCAGAAGATGATTAGCTTGCCATTGTATATAGTGCACACTATTTAAAAAGACCCACCTGGATAAGCTAGATTGGATGGTTATAGTGCATTCTTTAATTCTGCTACAAAAAGGGGGTTAACCTCCTTTGCCATGCTGTTGACGTAATGTACCAATTTTACAATGCTTTGCCATGTTGTGTGCCTTCTAGACAGTTAATGTCAAATCTTGTAAACTTGATATTTTTGGTCCATATGGACACGCCTCTATTTATATAAGCCATTGTTCACATTGATCTCAGACTTTTGAATCTCAAAGTCATGTGCCAAATCATTAAAAGACTCTAAACACCTTACCTTCTTTAAATTATATCTTCGAATGTAAATACATTTTACTACAGCAGTTTAACCAAAGTGTGTATGTGCTTCATATAGAGCAGAATTGTCCATGCATGTACTTTATAAAGAGCCACATTTTATTGCTCCAGTAAGATTTAGTGGATAATTTTTAAATGAAAAAGGGTTTGTTTGGAAAATGTATATTTTTCTATGCATAGGGAATTCTATTTTAAAAAAGATAAAAGCCTTTTGTTCACTTATAAAGGATTACAAGCCCTCATCGTTGTCATTTTTTACCTGGATGTGTAACTAATAGACTATGCATAAAGTTTAATAAATATTTCCACCTAAAATGATTTGTTTTGGATAGGTGGAGGATAATTAGGCAACACTCTGTTCTATGTGAAACCAACCTATGGAGCCCTGCTATGAAGATTGTCTGCAATGAAGTTCCTCTGTCAAACTTCTTCCCTTACAGTTCCTTTTGCTGCCAGCATTATGTGTCTTTGTTTCCATAAGAAAATCTTCTGACCATTGTGGCCAGGATTGCTGTCTGAAAAGAGATGATATTGCCAGGGAATTTCACTGTGGTGGATCTTTACAGGGAGCCAGCACTATGTTTAACATTACAAGAGAAATTTTTCTCTTTGACCTGAGACAAAATAATTTGTTTTAAGCAAAGTATTTCTTTAAGCAAGAAACCACAAGATCAGGGAAAATATTTTATTTCTAGCCCATTTATATATTTGTTAGGGTTCAGCTTATGTGATTCCCATGAAATATTTTATATTTATCTGTTGTAAGTTTTGAATTGTCATATGGGTATATCATAAAGGATAACATGATGGCTATATACAGGTGAAACTCGAATAATTAGAATATCGTGCAAAAGTAATTGCAGTAAGTGCTGCAAAAGGGGCCCAAACCAAGTACTGAGTACATATGCATGCTTGTACTTTTCAGAGGTCCGATATTGTTCTATGTACAATCCTTGTTTTATTGATTGCATGTAATAATCTACTTTTTTGAGGTTGTGGATTTGGGGTTCTTGGGGTTTTCATGAGCTGTAAGCCATAATCATCACAATTATGACAAATCACGGCTTGAATTATCTTGCTTTGCATGTAATGAGTCTATCTCATATATTAGTTTCAACTTTTAAGTTGCATTAGTGAAATAAATGAACTTTGCACGATATTCTAATTATTCGAGTTTCACCTGTATACAGAGAGAGATATATCTCTATATAGAGATATATCTCTATATAGAGATATATATCTCTATATATATCTCTATATAGAGATATATCTCTATATATACAGAGCAAGGTATGCCTCATCTGAATGGAACTGTGCTATGCATATGCACTAGGTAACAAAACAGGGAAGACTTATTTTTCTACATTATTTTTAGAAGGCAAATCAAACTACAATATTTGATTTTCACAAAAAAGCACAGAGATTGACTATATTCTGAAAAAAAGAAGAAACAGAAACATTTATATTTATAGTTTGGCTTTAAAATGATTGTCTCTGGTGGAACTCTAAGCCACCTTTGTGTGGCAATGCACTATGGTCTCTCCCTTTTGTATCTGCTGATTGTAGCCCAAACTGTCAATGGGTAGTGAGTGACCCCCTGGAAGTGTTAGATATTTACTGCCTATAAAGTGGCCCATTTATGATAACCACTTCTCTGTGCATGAACTTCTTGCACAGGTGCTTTTGTTGTCCCATGTGTGATACAGACATTTTACTCAAGTTCAGTGTCAGAATCTGTCAAGTGTGGCCATACATACATTATGAATGACGAAGTCTAACGATTCAGTTATCTGATCCTAAAAATTAAAATGCATGGTCACTTACCCACAAATTTCTGGATAGCGGTAAAAAGCAAAAGCTGCAGTTTTTTCTATTGCGTGCTTCACCTGACTTAATTAGTATAGTGGTCTTGTTTATATCATGCATTGCCGACTACTGGTTTGTAGAGGGATTTATGGTCATTTAAACTACACATTTTCCTATAGGTGCTCTTCCATGTCTTAAGAGTCACCATAACCTGTATTGCCTAGTTAAGTACCACTTTCCTCAGGATACTTAACAAACTTTAGGGCATTCTTTAGCCTAATCATAGACCTAAAATGGAGTTTTCCATATGTCCAATATATATATTTTCTTTGCAGGGTAATGTGAATATATCCAAGACTTTGAAGACCATAGTCTTATTGGTATAAGAGTTATTGTAGTAAAACAGGCTCCTTTTGGTCTACTGAAATGTTCTTTTTGTTGGGCACAGGGAATGCAGCTGCTAACTGTCATGTAAAGTAGGATGGGTCGTGAACTGTGGTGGTCATTTGGTACCTCTGTGTCTGCTGGAGTTTCTGATGACCCCTGCTGGGAGAAGTGTCTTCACAAGACAACTCCTGAAAGTTTCATTTTAATCTTTGTAGTGTTCAGCTTCAGGTATTGCTTTTGCTTTGTATAATGTGTGGAAAGAAACATATACACAAACTATTGTTATTCTTTATTACCACACTTACCTTTCACACAAATTCTCTCACATTGTTGTACTTTGTAAACTACTTACGTTGTTCATTGTGCTTCAATGGTAGTGACATGCTTCTCATTCATAATGAGAAGTAGGTCAGAGTCAGGCTATTCTTCTTACCAATGGCACACCTGTATTTGTTATGTCTGCTATAAGCTGTGGCTCTGTTAATAATCAGCAGTTATCGCTGCAAGAATGGGGGGCCTATGGAGCAGGCTAGAGTATTGATGCTGTCCTGCAGAATTAGGGCTCATGTTAGTTAACAAATGCAGCTTGCTTTAGGGTGCATTCAGTTTGCAATAGTGAATAGTTTGAGATGCTTCTGTGATCTTTCAGAGTTCCATTTCAGGTGCTTTTGACATTGTCCTGAACTGATTTTGACCTCTTATTAAGCTGCGTCAACCTCCTTTAACCTGCCTTTGAATTCCCATTGACTTGTATGTAGAGAAAAGCAGATCTGATGCAAACAAATGTATTACACAGGCCCAAATATATGCTGTGGTATAGCAATTAGATTGGTATTTTTACAGTGATGGCAAATATGAGGGGGAGAGAGAGGGACTGCGAATCTAACTGTAGGCAAATTTTAGGCAGTTAGTTAGGCACATCTGTATGCTTATCTTTCATGGTAAGAGGCTGTGGTTATCAGGTATCCACAACCTTTCCTGAATGCAGCTGCAAGACTCAACCAACTTACCGTGCAGTGTTTGTTGCCCCTCTCTGCCAATCTCTCCACCGGCTTCGCTCGCCCAACTAATAACATTCAAAATACTAACAACAACATACAAAGCCATCTACAATCTGTCCCCAGGTACATCGCCAACCTTGTCTCACAATATCACCTAAACTGCCCTCTTTGCTCCTGTCAAGACCTCCTGTTCTCCAGCTCCCTTGTCACCTTCTTCTTTGGGATTTCTCCAGAGCCCCTCCCATCTTGTGGAACTCTACCCCAATAGATAGATGATAAGCTGTTGAAAACAAAAATAGATTATTTTTGCATAAACATAATGCAAAACCACCACAGCAACTGGCTTAAAGTTGGTTTTGGAAGAAACAATGACATTCTAACAATATAACCTGCATTGCTCTCCGCTTTATAGTATAAAATACATTTGTAAAAAATGACCTGTGTTATGCTTCAAGGTTAAGCTCTCAGCTCTGTCTACTACATGAGCATATCATGGATACCAAAAAGCACAGGAACACCTGAGTAATGAAAGCATCATATCTGGACTCATGGTTCACATACCATGCATAATCCAATATACATGTTCAGCTTTGCTTAAGAACTGACGAAAGTCACAGGCAGGAGTTTGGGATTGCTGCTTCCAAACCTTCTCACACAATCAGTTGCTTCTTTACAGATTCCGTTTCATATAGCCCATTTCCATATACACTAGAGTCTCCTGGCCGTGTGATGTGTGACACCACCAATTTTTCTTATCCCTAGTTGAGGTCTAGAAAAATCTGCAGCAAAGATCAGTCTTTGGGTCTATGGAAGCTATTAATAAATAGTGTTTTTATACCATATTCAAATTTACTTTAATCCAAAGACATCTCTTGCAGCCAAGAAGGAGATTACAGTCCCCATGCATATGGCAGTAAAAATATGAGTTCAGGCGAGTCTGGAGCTCATTTCTAAACCCACCTGGAAGCATGTAATGCGTTGCTATGACTGAATGTACATTTAGACGTTTAGCAGCATCTAGGCGCATTCAGTCTAGCAGTGTTTACACAAACAAAAAATGTATGCGTTCTAGGACGGTACAGCTTGATTTTGTGGCGCTAAAGGCATCTAAACATCACTGTGACTAAACCCAGGAACATTTAAACAAAGGAAAAGTAATCTTGGAAAAATAAAAGTTGTTTATACTTCTGTGTTTAACGCAATTGGCCTGTGTGCATGAGGCCTAAGGCAGTTAGCTGTATTTCTATTATTCTATTCCAATTGCCTGCCTGCGGTAGGAGGTTCGCTTCTTGCAAGCTGAAATGGATTATTAATAATGGCAACAAAGTTTCTCCATCATTCATCTTTCTTACAAGGGTCATACATACCTTGCAAATAATATTTCTTTTTTTAATTATTACCAGTTAACTTGAATAGTAAACTCCTTCTAAAATACTATGTTTAATAGAGGTACTTATTCATTTGTAGCTTTATGTAGTGGAGGATGGACATTTTGTGATATATTATGCAGGAGAATGCAAGAGCCAATGATTTGACAGTGCAGAATATGTATATACACATACAGTATATATAAAATATATAACATACCTCGTGTATATGAAATTACAAGTGCCTAATAAACTGACATGGTATATACAGTATATTGGTTTATCTCACAAGATGGCTGCCTGTGCTACATGTAGGTTAACTTGACTTGTTTCTGAGGAAGAACACGTTTATTACTATTCAGGATACGTATTTTGATGACACTTTTTTAAAAGTAACACAGCTAATATGTCACCTATGTTCATCTTACAGCTGGGTTTATTGTAGGATTACAGTTGATGCCCTGATATTTGGGTAGGGCCTGCAAGGGGGAAAAGAGGGCAGGTGTCTCTTAGTTCACTCTTATTTGACAGATCATGGCCAGCAGTCATGCATTTTAATGTTGTTCGTGCTTAGACAACCCAGGAGTGATTGACTACCATGCAATACATACCATCTATAGAGTTGTTTAATTCATGTAATTCATGTAATTGGTCAATGTAAGTTCTCATTAAAAAAAATCTTGGTTAAAAGGAAGGTTTAAGAGGAAAACATTCCTGCAGGAGGATAAAGCGGTTTTATTGGTGTTAACATAAACAATGTTAACATTGTTGGTGTTAACATAAACAATGTATTCCTCTACCATGGATCACTACTTCCTAAAAAAAACAGCCTGCCACTATATTTTTATATAGTACATAATACTGGTAAATAAACAGATGTCTCAGAGGACCACTAACTTGATCCATCTGGAATTCACAATGGTCACTAATACAAACAGTTTTAAGTGATGCTCCATTTAGCTTGTAGTGCTATTTGAGGATATAATAGTGTTTCAATGCACAGTCAGTTCATAGGTAAAGAAAATATATCTGACTCATAATTCCCTGAGTAAGCAAACGAGTTATACCCCCATGTTGGTTGTGCCATATAATTCCCTAGGTAGGCACATGAGTTATACCCCCATGTTGATTGTGCCACATTATCCTCTAATTAGGCACATGAGTTATACCCCCACGTTGGTTGTGACACTTTATCCCCTAGGAAGCACAGGAGTTATCCTTTTACGTTGGCTGTACCTCCGTGCTGGTTGCACAACGGGAAAGTCTAGTCACAAATGTTTTTCCTAAACATCTGAATGTTAAAATACAGAACTAGAACCTCTTCTCAGTCCCAACACAACCGATCCTCAAATATACCGTGTTAATCTTGGGACCAATATACTAACCCGTATTTATTTAGTTTAGGCATAGGTACTAATACAGTTTTTGTTTGCACTATTGTGAGATTTAAAAAAATCACCTACAAGACAGTATATACCAGGTATCATAAAACCTCCAATTAAGCACTGGGCAAAACTAGAAGGGATAAGCCTCAAGGGGCCACATTATGGTAACTGAGGGCCAGACCTGCTTATTTTCAGAAAAAGATTATAGCGATGTACAAAACATCAATCTGATATGCCTATGACATACAGTAACACATATACAATAATAACACAATCATGCAGAACTAATTATGGATCTGTGCTATCATGTACACGTAAATTGTGACCCTGATTGCAGGCAGTTCTGTGAATAACTGCGGGTGATTGTCTATTACAGAGTAGTGTGTGCAGATTAATATAGATTAGTGTGATTTACATTATTGTGGATACATATTTTTTACCCCTGAGGAGAATCCTAAAAACATATGACCCTATAGGTGATAGTAGAGAACATGATTGTGATGTACTTCCCCAACACACTGACTGTTGTAGACGTCTCTCTTATAATAGGGAGCGACTGCATTTATCCCAAACCAGAAGACAGTAAGTGATATCTCCAGTGCAGTATACTGTTAGAGATGCAGCTGCTCCCATCTTTGAGTAGGCTGCCTTCTCCACTGTCAGCAAGTACAAGAACTGAAGGCATAATGAAGTGTTTAAATACATTAAAGCCATTGAAAATCAATTGTCTGCAATTTGCACAGAAGAGGCTCTAGATAGTATGTTTATAGATTGCCTCCTGCTGGTATGACTTTATATAGCCATTGACTATTTGTTGCCATTGTTTCTTCAGTTTAATGTATGTCTGCAAAACAAAAACATATGCAGTGCATCCCTGCAATACATTTCCACTTGTTTAGTCCATTTAAAGTGCAGAAAAACCTTAAAGTGCAGAAAAATACCTGTTGATCTGCCAGAAATGCTCCTAAGTCCTGATGTGGGATGACAACCCACAGCATTGTTGTGGACTGAGTGTTGTCAGCCATGCAGTCTTCTTTTGCTAAACTATTCAGACCTACCCACTCTCCGATCACTATCATGAAGGCTAATCATGCCATAATCCCAAGATAAGAACAAGGAGAGATAAGTACTCTCAGCTCTGAATTTCAAAGATGATAAACAGATAGTTCTTGCACTTATTCAACAGATATAACAAACCTTCACAGTGGTATTTTTTACAGAAGGAAAGGGGGTAAATTAGAACACTTCATTGTTCAGGAATACGTTTTAATTCCTCGGTGTATGTTCTCTGCAACATACAGTACTTCATTTTAACGTAAATCTGTATTTAAAGATTCTCTAAGGATATATTGTCTATGTAGTGTAAAGGAGAAGATTCTTTCTATGTCCATATTAAGATTTCTTTCCAATAAAATAAATCACAATGCTGTGTTTGAAATGCTGCCAAACTGCCGGCTTGTGACAAGCCTAAATGAAATAGGTGTTGTAAAATGCATGTACATATATATTTGTTAAGATTTACTGTGACAAAAAATAGATCTATTTTATAGATTGGAAGGTTATGCACTTTATACAAGAAAGATAAATATATATGATTATATCTCTATAAATGTTGTAATGATAGAAAGATGACTTATTTTGTTGTCCTTTCCAGCTCATGACTCTTGTAATGGTTGAAGCAAATATGTGAATGTGCC
>NW_017307026.1:576724-688526 GCF_000935625.1 Nanorana parkeri | reverse complement strand
TTTGTGTTTTCTTCTTTGGTGTCTGCGTTTTTTTTTTCTCATTCAAGGTTGTATGTGTTGTCTGAACTGTAGTTATTAAAGACTATCTATCTATCTCACCATGTTTCATGTTACACCCATATTCAGGATATAACATGAAACATGGTCACATCCACAACTCCTCCCCCCCCATCACACACTTACCATTATCAACTGACAAGGTGCTTTGCCAAGTGGGTCTCCCCGGCAAATGATGCCCAATGTGTGTGCCAGGCTGCATGCTCGGATTAGGGTCTGGTATGAATATGTAAAGGAAACAGTCCTTTTTTGGTGTGTCGTTCACCTTTAATACCCATATCAGACCCTAGTTAAGTATAAGAGTCTGGTATTGATTTTTGAAGGGATCCCAAGTCCCCCTCATTAATTAATCAGGGCTTCTCTCTCCCTAGCTTCCTATCCTTTTGAACATACTTCCTGCAGCAGGTGTTAACCTGAACAAAGGGAAATATACACCTCTCCCAGGACTCATCTTCCAGCGTCCTGTATGGTGGGTATATTGTTTGCAGCCTTGATGCAATCCACCGGAGATTCCCGGAAACTAAGTAGTCAATTGATTCAAAATGTAACCACTCCCTCACCCCTCTCTAACTCATTCAGCAGTTTATGGGCTCTTTATTTAAAGGAGAACTATGGGATGAGTGAAATACATGTGACAATACACACAGCATCAGTCACATATTGGCTCTATTGATTGAACACTGAGCAACCGCAAACTACTGATCACTCAGTTCCCGACCTTCTCTATGCAGAGAATGGTGACTGTCAGTCACGGCTCCCCGCAGGGATTCCTTCCCTCTCCTCTCTGTTTCTGCAGCGCTGACAGGAGGGACAGTTAGGGGAAGGGGCAGGCCTCTAGAGAGGCAGAGCCAGTTGTCAATCGCGCAGCAGGGTGGAACCTGACAATATTGTTGGGATCTTTCCCAGCTGCAGCGTGGTTCTGCGCTGTCAGAACATAGCTTTGGGTCATAGGAAGACATTAGTAAATGTCCTCCTGTGACCCTAAAGAGAACTATGGCCAAAAAAGGTTTGGCCATAGTTCTCTTTTAACTTGTGCCTTTTAGGCTACTGCACACTAGATGTAAATGTGCGTTTAGGAATTCCAGCGGCAGGAACCCCTAATATTCCATTTAGAAGCAGCGGCTGTCTCCTGTTCAAGTTAATGATCGGGTGACAGCGGCCACATTTGAAAACGGCAGTCCACCAGCGCTTCACATGCAATTGTTTGTGATCCAATTACATGCTGTTAGGAATAGATGACGATACATGCGTCCAGGGATAGTGATTGATTCTAATCCTAACCGCATGTAATTGTATCACATAAACGTTTCAAATGTGGCTGCTGTCATCCAATACTATAATTACCTAATTCTGCACCAGTGCTGATTCTGGATGTCGGGGACCAGTAATCCAGAGTTGCAGATGTGTACATGCTGGCCGGTCCCCAAAGCTAATGTCATCACCTGCAGCCTTTCTTCTCGATATTGAGAGGACCCCGCGCCGGACATCCAAGCGTTTCACTGTCGAAGAAGGACCCCACCTGGGGTGTTGCTAGAATTGTGAAAGACCTGAGTCACCCTTGGGCACAATGAGCAGGAGTAGGCAGAATGTGTAGCCAAATTGTGCCAGCACTGAGAGAAAAAGTAAAGGGACATAGTTAAATGAAACTTGAGCCTACTTACTGTGTACATTGCACACATATAATAAAAAAAGATGCTTTGCTGCACTCCTTACCGGAAACGATGACCTGCAGAATGCAGGTGGGTGCTAGTAGTGACCACGGATGACGTTGTGATATACATGTAAGTTTCAAAGGATGAGAAAGTTGTATCACAGCGCTAAAGGTTAAATGAATTAAGTTAATAAGAAGTGTATTCGTGTAATCAGTGATTACATTGAATAAATAAATAAATCAAATGTTCACATAAATAAATCAAGTGTTCACATAAACATGTGTAGAAAAGCTGTGTATTGAGCACAGCCTACAAAAGGTTAAAGTGTAAAGTGACTTTAGTTGTTTATTCTTGCTTCTTACTGTTTATTTTGGGGCTCGTTTAACCTTTTGTAGGCTGTGCTCAATACGCAGCTTTTCTACACATGTTTATGTGAACACTTGATTTATTTATGTGAACATTTGATTTATTTATTTATTCAATGTAATCACTGATTACACGAATACACTTCTTATTAACTTAATTAATTTAACCTTTAGCGCTGTGATACAACTTTCTCATTCAATCCAAAGAGATCTTCTCCTTCTCACTTAGCCGCTTAAGGTATTATTTTTTATATAATTTTTTGTTCCTGGAGCGCAGATTAATTCTTCCTTTTCAAGTTTCAAAGGATGTCACCAGCAAACCATAGTCTTTTGTGCAATCATCAAAAGTCCATTTAGTGACAAAATTATTGCCACTCAAATGCAAGCACTTTCGGGGGGCCACACAGGGTCTCCTTCATCAGGCTCAGAATGACAAAACACAAAGGTACAAAACCCTTTAAATAGACATAGGTCATCAAAAAGTAAGAAGAACCTCCCACACCTGGCATCCTATCACATTGCGTTCCTGAGGAAACGAAAATTCAAGAACATAAATACAGTCAGCATGGGGCAAAAAGCATGCACCGCAGTCACGGCCATTTTGCAGTGAAAACACCTGTCAGTCACCATGGGAACCGAACGTCCAGTCAGCTCAGACCGAGACTCTCTGTTGGCTACACCCCTGTCCACCAGCACACGCGCCGCGTGGAACGCAGGGTGCTCTGTCCGCAAACCAAGGTTCACGGAAAGATCTGCCCACGTCTACTCGCGCATGCGCTGTGTGGAACTCAGGACCATTACTACTGTACTGACTCATTCCTGGCTCTAGCGGTATTTGCAGTGCTGATAGCAAAACACATACATTTTGTAAAAACGGGAATGTAGGAAAAGTGAAAGAATCCAAAACTCATATTCATTAAATCTTGCTAGACTCATAAATATATACTGTATGTGTTGCCATAATTTATATCGATGGTGGAACATGAATGTTTCCATATGCATAAGGATCTGCATAAAGGTGGCCATACACCTTACAACCATCGCACGACTTTCGTTGTGCGATGGTTGTAAGGTGATTAAAAGTTTGTACGACCTGCCCATCTTGGACAGGCAGATCGTACTTACAATCATCACAAGTCCACAAGTCTGTGGACTTGATTGCAATGGTGAGCGGGCAGTGTGCAATTGCGCACCTCTGGGCCGTGCGTCTTTGGTCTTGCGATCGCGCTACCAACCCGTCGAAAATCGTATGATTTTTTGCGTGTTTTCTAACGTGCTCCTAATGCGAAAGTCGTGCGACTGTACAGTAAATGCGTAAACAGGAACCATACCGCACTCCTTACCGGTATTCCAACTTGATGAAGGTGGGTGCTCGAAATGACTGCGGATGTCACCAGCACACCATAAGTTGAAAAAGCAAAATATTTTATTGTCAATTGCAATAAAATATTTTGCTTTTCAACTTATGGTGTGCTGGTGAAATTTTTCTATTGTACAGTAAATGCGGTCGCACGCTGCCCATACACCTTACGATTATCGTACGATCGTGGGATCACCCGCGATTGTTGTATGATAATCGTCAGGTGTATGGGCAGCTTTATGATAAATATGACCGTAATCTATATAGTTGGTAAAACACAGATACAGACACCTGTATAAGACTAGCCTCATTATGAATGGGCTAATATATAACCCCTATTATGTAACAACACAGGTATCCCAAACATCCATATTACACAAAAATGCCCACAGATGACAGCAGTCAGGTGGGCGGAGAGGAGGACAGAGTGTATGACCAGGATGGTGAATTATAAAAAAAAAAAGGGAAAGGAAAGCATCAGGAAAGAAAAAGAAGTAAAAGGAAGTGATTATAAAATGAGATCCTAGAGCTGCTGCTGTGTTATAGGACGGCCCACTGGTGAGCCACAAAAACTATGTCTTATATTACAAATTACCCTTATGTTAACACTCAACAAATGAGAATCAAACTGCGGTTATCTATTATCAAGAAAACAGGTCAATGATAAGGTAGTACCTGTGTTGTGACAGACCATTAATCTGGGCAGCAGCCTGGCAGGGCAGGAAAGGAAAGGGATGAGTGAGCGACCCCCCTCCACCATACCAGGCCACATGCCCTCGGCATTGGGAGGGAGCATGCTGATGGGAACAAGGGCCTCTTCCCCACAACCGTGGCCCAGTGGTTGTGGGGGTCTGCAGGCAGGGGGACTCATCTACATCTGGGTAGCCCCTTTCATACCCCCCTTGTGAATGAGTAAGTGGTACTTGTACCACTACTTATTCACTAAAGAGTTAAACAAAATGTAGATAAACACATAACACCTAAGAAAAAAATCATTCAATTGAACAAAAAACACAATACAGATTTTTGACAATTCCTTTATTTAAATTTTTTTTTTTAATGTCCCACAAAGTCATTCCAGCGTTACCTGACAAATAAAAAAAAGCAAAAACTCCCTGATGCAATGTTTACATCGGGCAGTGGGCAGAAATAAACAAAGCCTGCTATTTAAAATTAAAATAGCTAATAGCAGGCTGGCTAATGCACCCGCACACTGCCTGATGTCAGTCACAGAGGAGCGGACCTGAGAGAGAACTGTCCACTCCTGTGCAGGGGCAATAGCCATTCTGCTATTTTAAATTGCATGGGTGGTGGGGGGGGGGGGGGGGGGGGGGGGGGGGGGGGCATGCTGTTTTTTTAATGATTATTTTTGTGGACTGTTTAACACTTTAGTGTATTCTGTCACAGCTGTCAGATTCTTGG
The DNA here is from genome assembly GCF_000935625.1 of Nanorana parkeri. Lineage (NCBI taxonomy): Eukaryota > Metazoa > Chordata > Amphibia > Anura > Dicroglossidae > Nanorana > Nanorana parkeri. Next base: position 683,670 of record NW_017307026.1, on the reverse strand, counting down.
TCAGCAAAGAAGCAGAAACTGTTACAGAATAACACACAGGAGGCCCTTATCCTCATTGACATGGGGACAAGGTGGGACCCCCTGGCAAAGCACCTTGTCCCCATGTTGATGAGGACAATAATGATGTAGATCCACATCATGATGGACGACGACCACAGACTCACCAAAAGAAAAAATATCCTGTGCCCGCCTGGCAAACACTGGCCACAAATGACAGCTCTGCTCCCGAATGTCAACAAAGGGGCAGAGCGAGTCATAACGTCGGGAGACTTTAACCAATTTAGTTGCGCTGGAAAAAATATATATATGTGAAATCACTAGCTGCAACAATGTGTATAACCGTGATCAATGTGAGACTTGCTCCACCACTTTGTTTACATTCAGTGACAGCTCCCTGTCCCCTAATGGAATTAAATCAAAGGGGCCAAGTAAGTGCCATGATGTCATGACTTGCTCCGCACCTTTGTTTACATTTGGGAGCAGACTGTCATTTTACAGCCGGTGTTCACCAAAATAAGACGTGTGGGTGGGCAAGGGTCCCCCCGGCAAAGTACTCTCCCCACATGCCCAGTACGCACAACACTTAATGGCTGGTCCACACCATGTCCATTGATCTCTGCACACCACCACATATGTATGGCATGTACAGAGCACATAGGAAATAATCAATTTCTATGTTCCCTGTATACATCATACATGTGCAGTGGTGAGCAGAAAAACCCACCACAACAGACATGGTGTAATAAAGCCATTAGCCAGCAATAAATAATTACTCCAGTAGTAACAATACCTATAGTAAGTGATCACCAATAACAGCAACAAGCCAGCAAGAACCACAATACCAAACTTAAGTAAGTAAGTACATTAAGAGAGACTATGAGAAAAAATGTATACTTACCGATCCAACTACTGATATTCAAACTGAATCAACCCAGCAACCTGAGCTTTTCTCCAGTACAGTTCGTCATTTAAAAAAAATATAGTTTCACTTCACGTCTACTTTTAGCCTGACACTGTATGCCATATTCAACTTTGTTGTTCTAATAGTAGTTGTGTAAACCCAGTAGTACAAATAAACTAATTGAATCGTTGTTTTCTGCAGCACAGTTTAAAAAAATAATTTCTATTATGTCACCTCCACTTTTAGCTAGACACTCTATGACTTTGCAAATCAATATCTAAAGAAAGTTCTCAGGCACATAGATTTGCTTTCTTGGGTTTGTGTACCCTCATGACTAGTGGTGTGTGTGGGCTTGCTGTGAACTGTCAGTTACACATTCCACTTTCTGGCCCAAACAGTTGTAGCTGGGGCATTCCCCATCCCATAGCTACATGTGACAGAGACAGGCAATGCCCCAGCCTTAACTTATTGCGCTTGGAGGGGGGTTCACTTACACCAAGCCCACACACATCACTACTGATGACACCATCACACTTGTACTTGTGAGTTTCCGCACATTGTTCTTGTGCATTTTCATAGTGGGTGTCACCAGAAAGTGTCACAAGCACATCAGCAATGTTCAGGGGTTCCATAAATTCCCTTTGGTTGATTAATTGACTGTAGGGTTGCCACGTTTTCTTCCAGCAAAACCCGAACACTCTAGCAATGCACGGAAATTTTGTGGGAGAATGAGTCGCGACCTATTCATATGTAAATAGCGCCACCAATTAATATGTAAATATCACAGTCAAGACTATTTTCAGTGCGGGGCCAATATCAGCCCTTATCTTAATTGTGGTTGCCCCGTCTGCCTAACCTCTTTTGTCCGGGTTTCAGCTGCCATGAGGGCTTGTTCACACAATGTCCGGATTCTGTCCAGACCAGAACAGTTAGCTCCTGCACTAAAAACGCATCACAATGTATCCCTATGTGTTGTCTGGGCTCCAGTTCACACCAGCGCAGTGCAGGACAGGTGGCAATCCTAATTGACTGATAACTCCAATTAGGGGCCTAGTATGGTTGTGATCCTTGTGCCCAAAGTAGGTCCAACAACTGAAAAGTATTGACTTAAAGTGTAGGTGCAGAGAAGCTATTGAAAGCTCTTTGTTGCCCCTTCTCAGGTCACAGCTCTTTAGCAATCCACTTTACCTTCAGGAGTCAGAAATGCAGAAGCAAAAAGTGAGCTTGTGTAGTATGTCTGCCCAAATACAATATCATCATCTCTTCTTTCCCAATTGGCTGAAAGTATTTTTTCTATCCGCTGGCTGTGTACTGTCAAAGCATATCACAGTAAGCTGTCAGCCAAAAGAAAATAGAAATAATTAAAGCCTCAGACTAGAAGGGATGATGTCATAGTATCCGGGTCCACTTCTAAAGGGTCAAATAGATTTTTACATTACATGATTGTGGTTGTAAATCAAAGATATAATGGCTTTAACAGACGAAACTCCATATGTTTGGTCAAAGTCCTGACTTTAGATACATTGAGATGCTGTGGTGTGATCTCAATCTGAAAGCCTATCCCAGCGGCTTTGCACAGTTCTGATAATATAGCTACAGAAATCATCTGTTGGAGGTTATTGTCAATCAAGGGTTACCCACAAGTTACAGAATGTCAGGGTTCACATACTCTTCCCATGAATTAACTTGATTGCTTAACCACTTATGTAAATAAGATTTAGCAATGTAAATGGGTGGGTGTGTTGTTAGATAACTGTCTGCATTTAACATTTATAAAAACCTGTAAAAAGAACAACGAATGAACTGCTTGCCGTCTGCCCGTTGTACATAAACGGACGGGTGGCATCTTGGATGCGTGTCACCATAAATAAATGCCTTTTTTTCTGCTCATGCTCACCCCCTAGCGCTTTGTGGGAAGTCTGCTGATCCACAAATTCAGAAACTGCACATGGTAATCCGAACCCCACTGAAGTTCAGGGGGCGAATCCTGCAAATTCATTTTGGTCATTTTCAAGTCTAATAAGTGAGGGATTGTTAAATAAAGAGCATGGGCAGCTGAGCACTGCCAAAGGGGGACATCATTTTTTGAAAAAGACTGCTCAGTGGGGAGAGGGCTCCCCATTTTATGTGACTTTGAGGGAGATATGAAAAAAAACACCAGTTCTTCAAATTACATGTTGTAGAGATGCCTTTAAGCTATACTGTATATGGTAATACAGAACAGCAGTATTCTCCAGGACAGCATCAATGGCACCATATTCCAGCATCACATACTGTAAATGTGTAACCATTTTCTTTTCTTACTTTAAATTCTTCCTTGGCTTACATAAAGCTGCAACCCAGCTAGCACCTGTACCCCTGAATCCCCCTGAAGGAGTCATAGCTTTTCTACCTGCTTCATTCCTCAGTACCACCCCACTTGTTATCCTCAACACCCATGACAGCGATCTCTCTCTTCCACCTTCACACATCCTCATAGTTCTAGCCGACCTGTGACAATGAGACTGTCACAGGTCGGCTCAGTAGATCGGGAAGTGAGCAAACACATACCGGCGTTCGCTCACTTCTTTATTCTGTCACAGCAGTGAGCCGTGACAGGGGAGGGGAGGGATTCCCCCCTCCCCGCTCCGATCCTCCAGCGCTGACTGGCGGAATGGACGGGGCGGGTACAGCTGGCTCTGCCTCTAGATAGGAAGAGCCAGCTGTCACTCACGCAGCTGGGCGGATCCCGACATAATTGCACCTGTTTCAGCTGCCGCGTCTCAGTATATCGCGAGCGGTATACTGAGCATAGGGTGACGGGAGGACGCTAGTGTGTGTCCTCCCGTTACCCTAAGGAGAATTATGGGGAAAAGCCCTAACCCCATAGTTCTCCTTTAAGGTAAGTCATTAAAGCTGCATACGGGGGGAGGGGGGTGGATTTTTGACTTTAATGCCACTTTAAGCAAGCCACAGCATGGTTCAAACTTGCAACACCACATTTGTACAACAGATACTTTACCTCTTGAGCCCCCAAACAGAACTGCTGTTGGTGCCTGACAGAAATTAGGGCTTTATTAGGTATAGATATAAGCACTTTAAAAAAACCCACAAGGTGCACACTGACAACATTGACTTTTTGCATCAAAATTTTGATGGAAAAAAACATGCTGGCAAGCAAATAAAGATTCAATCAAGTTTCTGGAATTTTAAAAGCAGAGCTACATTCCTCAACCTAAGGATGCCCATCCCAGGAACCAAACACATAACCTCACTTTCATAGCACTAACATTTCACCCACTATACTACAGCCACAATGATTTGTAGCAGGCTTTAAAAGACAGGGTCATATTAGATATAAACACGGGGCACTTAACCTACAGCAGGTTCAAAACCGATGAATGTGTGCACTCACAATATAGCTATTCGCATCCTAATCTAAAAGAAAAAGTCATGCTGGCAGGATAATGAAAATTCCAGCAGACCTCTGGAGTTCAAAAGGAACAGTCAAGGCAAGCAGTTCTGGTTGTGGCTCAGTGGGTAAGTACGGAGGTTGTACAAACAGGAGATTGTGATTTTGAATCCCAGCTGAAGCTCACTTAATGCAAAGTAATTAATGGTTTTAATTGAGTTGGGTGCCACGGAGCTCTTCTTTAACTACCAAAAGTGTTATTCTGCACTAAAACATGCGACAGCGCTGGCCATTTTAACTCCTTGCCATCCGCCCATTGTAAAATTACGGGCGGACGGTGGATGCTTCCCAGCGGGTCGACGTACATTTACGTGATTTACTTCCTGGTTGCGCGCCCCCCCTAGCGTGCAAACAGGACCCCACTTGGATGGATCCGCTGTCCCTTCTGCGATTTCGGGACCTGCACAGCGGCTGCCCGTACTGAGAAGGAGGAGAGATCAGCATTTCCCCCATCGCTGATCTCTCCTCCTTCTCTCTCTAAGTCGGAAGCAATTTCTATTACATCACTTCCACCTTTTGGCTGTCATTTCTCTGACTGAGAGAGCCAGAGGAGAAGCTGATGAAGCAGGGCTCTGCTTCATCAGCTTCTTTGGGGTTCCCTAAGTGACATTAGGGGTCTTAGAGACCCCTAATGTCTCCATAAAGAGGACCTGCCAGTGTTTTTTAGTCCTCTATGTCAGTGCTTCTAAAAGTGTGGGTCGCGACCCCATATGGGGTCCCGCAAGTGAACAGGGGGGTCGCTATCCGAGTACCCGACCAGGACCACCATTAGGGGGGTATGGCCGGTACTTGTGTGAGGGGTCCAGGCGGCCGAGGAGGTCTGGGCACCAAGCTAGATTGTTTTATTTCAGTTTAATGTATAATTTGCATCTGGGGGGGGGAGAGAGAGAGAGACACCGACTTACGCTAGGGGAGGGGGGAGACACCGAACGACGTTGGGGTCCCTTAACAATTTCCTCAGCCAAAAAGGGGTCACGAGTGGAGAAAGTTTAAGAAGACCTGCTCTATGTGATAGCAATCAAGTTAAGTGTAAAAAAAAAGTTTAAAAAAAAAAGTGTAAAAAAAAAATTAAAGTCCCACCTAAAAAAAACAAAAAAGTTTTAATGTCAGAGTGAGGGCAATAATTTTAGGGCCATTGATCACTGATAACATTAAACTGATGAGCGGTAAAAGCTTTTACAGTGTCGCCTATGGACAATTTTAGGCATTGTAGTTTTTTGTAATTTCGCGGGTGCGCGCAATTTTAAAGCTTGACATTTTTGGTGTCTATTTACCCGACATGACCCCGTCTTTTATATTTTACCAAAAATTTGGGTGCTGATAAATGTTTTGTAACATAAAGTAGGGAAAACTATTTTTAAAAAAAAGTTTTTGGTTCTTTTTTCTTTATTTAGTAAAAAATATAAACCCATCCAGTGGTGATTGATTAAATACCACCAAAAGAAAGCTCTATCTGTCCCCCAAAAAATTGTATAAAATTTATTTCAGTACAGCGTTGCATAACGGAATAAATGTCAGTCAAAATACCGCAGCGCTGAACACTGATATATGGCCTGGCCAGGAAGGGTGTTTAACAGACATCTCAACTCTCCTGGATGTTCCGGGAGTCTCCCACTATTAGATATCGGCTCCCAGCCGCCCGGGAGAGAAACATTTTCTCCTGGAAAGGTTTACTCTGCTCTATCAAGCAGAGTAAACCTTTCCCTGCTATCGTTTTTTGGTACATCGGGGCCGCCATCAGTCAGAGAAAAAAACAACAGAATAGGAATGAATAGCTAGGCTCCTATTGGCTATTTCAATTTGCAATAGCCAATAGCAGACTAGCTATTGCACCCGCCCACTGCTGCTGTCAATCAGCAGAGATGGACCTGAAGTACTCCATCAGGTCCTCCTCTGCTGATTGACAGCAGCAGAGGGTGGGTGTAATAGCCGGCTTGCAAATTGAATCAGCCAATAGCAACCTTGCTGTTCATTCCTATGCTGGTTTTTTAGAAAAATAATTATTCTGATGGCAGCAGGTGTCAGAATACAGAAAAAAACCTAGCAGATAGCAAGGGAAGCAGTAGCTTCTTTACTATCTGCCATCATTTCAGGGGGGTGCACTCTTCCCAAATCCACCCCCCCCTCCCCCCCATGAGAAGGGCACCTCCCTGAAATAACTTTTTTCAGGTTGGGCTCCCTGTGTTAAGGTGGCCATACACTCTACAACCATTGCAAGACTTTAGTCTTGCGATGGTTGTAAAGGGATTAAAAAAACGTACGATCTGCCTATCTTGGACAGGCAGATCGCACTCTCGATCATCGCAAGCCCGCCTTTAAGGTGCCCATACACTGCACGATTATCGTACGATAATCGTGCAGTGTATGGGCACCTTAAAGGCGGGCTTGCGATGATCGAGAGTGCGATCTGCCTGTCCAAGATAGGCAGATCGTACGTTTTTTTAATCCCTTTACAACCATCGCAAGACTAAAGTCTTGCGATGGTTGTAGAGTGTATGGCCACCTTTAAGGGCCCATTCACACCAATTCCGTGCGATTAGCACACGGTACCGCACAACGCACCTGCTGCAGTTAGTGAGGCAGATGCATTGTGATTCATTTAATTGGCACCCTAATCGCACATACTGGATGCAATGCCCTTGACGGTGTCCCAACACGGTGTACCGCAATACCATGCGTTGCAGTGCAGTTGAAAAAAAATCATTTTTTTTTCATCTTGTGCAATGTGAACGGGGGCCAGGAAGTAGCGGGCCATGGCATTGTTTTACAGCCACTTTGTCACATAAGGTGGGCTCAAGGAGCAAACATCTAATGATTTTACTATATTTATGATTTATTATAATTATTGGGTGTCTTGGCCGCCGGAAACGATATTCATTTTCCTTTATCAATGTAAGTCGCTGCAATGATTGTTATGTACAACGCTACAACTATTACATCGAGCGCCCAGTGCGCTCTGCTACAGTCATCCACTAGGGGGAGCAGCGCACACGCTTTTTCTCGGCTTCTCTGCTATTGATTGTTTTTTTGACCCTGTGATTGGCTTAGAACAGGGAAGTAGGTGGGGCGTGAAGCAGTGTCTGGAGCTCCACAACTTCCGGTTAGCTGGGTCCGTACGAACATATAAGATAGGTAGGTGGGAAGGAGGACTCGGACGAGAACTGCTCATGTGTTAGGGGGTGATGAGGCCCGTATAGGGCGCTGTAGAAGGAGAGAGAGGCTGCTGTGCAGCTTGCTTGGATTTTGGTGTCTGTTTTGCTTCACGTTATGATTATTTATCAATGTGTGTATCTAGAGGGGAATTAATCAAAACTGGAGCAGTTGCCCATGGCAATCAATCAGCTTCTATCTTCAGTTTGTTCAGTTAAGATTTGAAAATGAAAGAGAGAAACTGATTGGTTGCCATGCACAGCTGCTTCGGATTGTGTCTGCTCCAGCTTTGATAAATTCTTCTCAAAGTAGTCTAAGACCCCGTTCACATATAGCGACATACCTTTGCAGCGGCCGGGATAGCGCGACTTTCGGGGCGACGTTCCAGCGACGATCCAGCGACGGTAGCGCGACCTTCTCCGTCGGGCTCCATAGAAAAAAAGCAAAATCCGCCGAAAAAAGGGTCCGGTAGAAGCGACCGCGACGCGCGACATGGAGTTAAGACAGCTCCATTGAATAGCATTGGCCGGTGACTTCTCACGATATCGCGCGGCAAAAATGCGCGACAATTCGCTATATGTGAACGGGGCCTCAAGGTGCCCATACACTGCACGATTCTCGTACGAGAATCTCGGGAAATCCCGCGATCGTACGAGAATCGTGCAGTGTATGGAAGGCGTGCGACCGTTTCTACTGCACGGTTGCACGTCTTCCGTCGAACCAGCAGGCTAGAAAACTGCTGGTTCGACAACTGCCGAACGGGCCGGTGTGCGCATGCGCACACAGCCCGTTTGCAGTCATCGTAAGCCCGTCCCTCATTGCAGTCAGGGGGGTGGGCTTGCGATGATCGCAAGTGCGATCTGCCTGTCCAAGATGGGCAGATCGTACGTTTTTTTAAGTACTTTACAACCCTTGCAAGACAACAGTCTTGCGAGGGTTGTAAAGTGTACGGACACCTTAATGCCCCAAAGTATGTATCGTCCTGTACAGTAAGACTTCCAGCATGTGTCTATTTACAGTACAGACTACAGACATTTCCTTCTTGTCATAGGTCAGCATGTGCAAGGTGTATCTAAAGCTGGACATTAAAAATCACTGTGTGCTACGGTACACTCCATTAGCTGTGTTCAGTGTCCTTTTTTTCATAGGCAGCCATCAGTAGTAGAAAGTCTCAGCAGTTTTCTGTCCTAGGGTGACAACCCTTTTCTGTGCAGGAGAGCGTTGTCACCCTAGGATACAGACTCCCACTATAGAAGTTGATTGGTGTGCTTGGACATTATTACCTTATCAGTGTTCAGAGAGGCAAATCTGCAGTTCATTCTGTATTTCTATACACATATTAAGATGCCCTGTCACCCATAGCGTGTGGAAGGCTTAGAATTTGTAATTTCTTCTTTGCTGCCCTTGTAATTTTGGGGGATTCACTTCCTGTCCCAGAGACACAACAGGAAGTGAGAGGAGGTCATTCCAAAGTGAGAGAAATCCCCTCATAGACAGTTGTCACTGGATTGCTATCGCTAACATAAACCAAGATGACCTCAGGTACATTTTAAATGATAGAATGAAAAGAAACTTGTACAAAGGGAAACATGCAGGCTGCCATTACTGAGCCGTCTGTTTGAAAATGCTACTCGAGTGGCTACAATATGGTTCTTCGGGCAAACACGATATCATTTAGCTTTTATTTGGATTTTAATTGAGTTTCAAATGAAGTTTGAAAATGGTAAGAAATGGAAAGAATACAAATAGATTTCCAGCATTACGGGGTCTGTTGATCAATGTTTTCACAACAACATTCACACATTTTTCCAATTGAATCCATTTAGAAAAATGTGTGAATCGTGCGTGAAAGTTGTGTTACACTCCCTAACACTGTTACAGGAGATACATTGTTTCAGGCTATTGACATCTTTCAAGAGAAACAACCAATTGTGTGCTTCCGATACCGCTCAATGATTAGATATGTGTGGACCATTAGACCATATTAAAACAGAACTCCAGGGGGAAAAACATTTCTAACCCTTACAGTGGGACTACCCCTGCACTGTAAGGGTTAATGGCTTGTTTGTGTCTAGGTTAAAAAAAAAGTTATACTCACCTGAACCTTTGGAGCCAGCTTGTTCTTAGACCGCTCTCTGGAGCCTCTCTCCCCCTCCGCTGCAGCGGTCTAAGGATCCTGAAGTCATCATGTTCTATGCACAGTGTATAGGATGTGAGGATGCCGAAGGACATACCATCGCTGCAGCGGCAGAAGAGACAGGCTGGAGGGAGCGCTGTTACAGCCGGCTGGATCCGCGCTTCGGGTGAGTAATATAATGTTGGGGGGTTTTACGTCATTTTCAGGCCTAAAATGTGGAATATAACATGGGTGCAAAAATGGAAAAAAGGGCCTCAGTCATGAAGGGGTTAAGCTGGACATAAAAGAGCAATATTCCTTGCAGTGCAGTTGTAGCCCCACTGCAGGGATTAAGAATGTATTTTTTCCCTGGAGTTCTTCTTTAAATAAACTATACATGCCTTGTTCTAAACTCTGATGTATTTTCTAAACTACTGTATATTTATTTGTATTGTCTGATATGTTGTACTCCATCATAGGAGCACATGCAGGATGAAGCTGCAGAGGGTACAGCTAAAGTGTAAGAATCTTCATGAGTTTCTTCAAGAACTGAGCCCTGGTATCCTCGACAGACTCTACAACCACCCTGCTACATGCTTGGCTGTGTTTAGGTAAATGTGACATGTGTCATTATGTTATGTGTTGCAGATAAATAACAGGTGCGTCACTCTGACCTCTGCGCTGTGCGTCACTCTGACCTCTGCGCTGTGTGTTACATTACTGACCTCTGCGCTGTGCGTTACATTACTGACCTGGCGGAGTTAAGTCCGGGGCAGGGTAGGGGTTAGGTGGGGCAACTGGTGGCGAGTAACTTTTAAGGCCTGGCTAGTAGCTCAGGACTTGAAATTTTGAGCCCTGGGGTAGAGGATAAGGATCACCTGCACTCGACAATATCATTAAATATGTCCATTTTATTTGGACAAAGTCACAGTGAAAACAGCCAACGTTTCAGGGGCCACGCAGGGTCCTTTCATCAGGGCAAAAAGATTAGTCACATCTTTTTGCCCTGATGAAGGGACCCTGCGTGGCCCCTGAAACGTTGGCTGTTTTCACTGTGACTTTGTCCAAATAAAATGGACATATTTAATGATATTGTTGAGTGCTGGTGATCCTTATCCTCTTCTCTGTGTCTGCACGGCGCCATCCGCGGTCATCACTGCGAGCACCAATTTTCTTACGGGTCGGGAGCGTTGTGAGGAGTGCGGCGGGACTCTCTGTTCATTTACAGCAGATAAATAATAAACTTTTTCAATTTAAAACTAGTTTGCATTCAGTCTGTCGCTTAGATTTTGCTGGTCATTCGGAAGTGTCCCAGGAGGCAAGGTGTGTTGGAAAAAAAAACCCAGACCTTGATAAATGTACATTAGAAGTGAAATCACAAAAAGTTACTGATCTGTCAATACAGGGGTGTGGAATTCCTATCGCACGACGCCCGGGACAGGCAGTTTCGGGCGCCGGGCGAGTAGTTTTTATGTACATTTAGCCCGGCTCCGGACAAGCAGAGCTGAATGTACATTGTGGAGCCGCCGCTCATTTAGTACAAGTGATCTACTTAGATCACTTGTATCAAATTGAGCAGCGGCGATTGTGTCTGCCCGCACCCCCCGCCATGGTTTTCGGGGTCCCCCGCTCTCCTGGGGGACCCCAAAAACTACGGCACAATGGCTCAGCCGTAGAGCAGACGAAGAACGTCTGCTCTACGGGCTCTCTGTGTGTTCTCTGAGACCGTGGCGCTGTAATCACAGCGCCACCTGTCTCGGCTGTCAGGAACTGCACAGAACTTCTGTTCTGTGTTGGAGGGCAGGTTCCATAAAGAGAACCTGTCACCTCTAAACTATCACAGGGGGAATTTAATCCCCTATGTGATAGGAATAACATTAAGTGGAAAAAGAAAATAAATAAAACATTTTAAATTTTAAAAGTTATTAAAATAATAAAATATATAAAAAGTAAAAAAAAAATAAAACCAACCCCGCTACCCCCGCCATCTGCATGCAAATAAACGCATGCGTAGGACATTCTGTGTGCTTTGAGATTGCCGCTGCCATTCCATGGTGGTAGCCAGGCAGCAGAATTCTCTTACACACACACACACACACAATGTGCATTAAAGGGTAAGTTTATTTTCCCAGGTAATATGGAAAAATAAAATTACCCGATGAAATCTGGCCCCGTCTCTCCCAAACCGCCACCCCCTGGCTATACTTACCTTTCGGCAAACAATCCCTCCCCTCCGCCAGTATGGGTGTACTATCTGTCCCCCGTACTGCTGTCCAGCGCAGTCCTCTATGCATTCTGAATTTTGCTCGCAAATTGCAAGCACTCATTGGTCAACGTGGTCAGGTGACTGCGCTGACCAGTGAGAAGCGCTATTTAGCACAGTCAAATATGTTTTGATTAGGCGTGCACCGATACTAGTATCAGTGCCAATACCGAGTATTTGGGCAAGTACTCGTACTCACCCAAATGCTCCGATACCTTCCCCGATATTGGAACTTACGTCGAGATGAAAACTTCCTCTGACTGGCAGTGCCATAGGAGAACATGGAGCCAGCTTCCCGTGCAATCAGGAAGCCGTGCGGTAAGTAATGACCCGCCTCCTGGTTTTCTGATTGGCCGGGAAGCCGGCTCATTGCTGATTGGCTGGAAAGTCGGCTTCCTGGCCAATCAGCATCGAGCCAGCTTCCCGGTCAATCAGGTCATTACTCGCCGCCCGGCTTCCTGATTGGCCAGGAAGCAGGTTTCCCGGCCAATCACAATCAAGCAGGCCAAACAACATGGAGCAGTCTTCCGTGGCAATCAGGAAACCGGGCGGGATGTCATTACCCGCTGCCCGGCTTCCTGATTACCAGGGAAGCCTGCTCTATGCCAGCGGAAGCACCGGTATTAGTATTCAGTGTCGGCGAGATCCGAAAGCAAAATATAGGTACTGGTACTTGATCCTGAAAAAACGGTATTGGTGCATCCCTAGTTTTGATTAAAACTATTTTTTTGTATTGGGACAAGTAGATTGTCATGAAGGACAAGTAGATTTGGCCCCCACTTTAGCCCTTGGACAAGTAGTTTTTTTTTAAATTTCCACACCCCTGCAATGCCTCCTTAAATTAAAGTTGTACCCAGACTATGCGCACTAAAATATTAACATACTCTGAACAAGCGGCAAAAGCGCGCACACACACACACACACACACACACACACAAAAAAGCCCTTACCTCTGTAGCTATAGGCATGGTGGAGACATTTTTCTCAAAGTTCACAACAGAGGCACTGAATTATCCTATTGCTTTCTATAGCAAGAGAATCATGGCAGCCTGTCAGCCCTCCAGTGTAAACACACAACAGGTTTTTCTGTAGAAAGCAAATGAAATGCAACTTTAGAGTCTTTGCTGTGATCTGTGAGGATGAATTACTCCAGAGTACTAGCAGCTGAATGTCAAGGATGGCTTGTTTTTAAATATGTTTTACTGATTGCCAAACACCAGAATCCTACCGCTCCAATTCTATCTTCAGTCAAATACCAACCACGCACATCAGGTGCAGACCAAAAGTGCGTTTTCACCCCCTAGAAGAATCCTCAAATACCAGCCGTACTTAGCCGGTGTACGCATAAAATCAAATTTTAATGTAGTTGATCCAACATAAATCCATGAGTAAACACCTTCAAACACTCCCCCATGTCTTCTCCTCTTATGTGTTTCACCACATGGGCTTAATCATAGAGGTCCTCTCTGGTTAAGCCCATGTGGTGAAACGCGTAATGGGGGAAGGCAGGGGGAGTGTTTGAAGGTGTTTACTTATGGATTCATGTAGGACCAACTACAATAAAACTTCATTTTACACGTACACCGACTAAGTGCGGCTGATACTTGAGGAATCTTTTACTGATTCAAATATTTGAATACTTTAATGTCTATAGCCTGGGCACAGGCGCACTTTAAAATGAATTATGTTCCCCTCTACATACCGTTTTTTCCATAATAAGTGAGCCAGAGCTGTTTTACATCAACCTACACGCCAGTGCCAGTCTCCCCAGGCTCAGGGACAATCTTTTTATGGACATTTACAGATACCTGCAGCTAACTGGAGCGAAGAGGGAAAATGTGTGAATCTTGGGCAAAGCTAACTTATGTGAAAACATTTTAAAAGTAGACCCCTGTGTGTTCCACTTTTTCTTGATGGTATTTTGTATGATGTCCTTTTTTTTTGTCTCCTAAGGGAACTGCCATGTCTTGCCAAAAATTATGTGATGCGTATGCTCTTCCTTGAACAGCCTTTGCCCCAAGCAGCTGTTGCATTGTGGGTGAAAAAGGAAAATCACAAGTAAGATATATTTCTACATCCACAATAGTTGAAATAGAACACAATCAATATTTCATTTGCATGAGTGACATGTATGTTTACCGTGTACAAACGTTTGCAGTTTCTGCATGATTTTATTATGCGTCTGAGTGCATTGTAATGTAAGACTTCGATTTTAGTTTGCCACTTCACATAAGAATTACATCTTTCATGCATTACATTGCAATGTGCATTCTGGATATTCAACTCAGGTGATCATCTGATAGAGATCTAGAGCAGCCTTTCTCAACCAGGGTCACTGACAAAGGATGCCTTCAAATTTTCCCTCAGTGTTATGCATTTCCATGGTGCAGGTGAGCCGGTTACCGGCAAAGTGGAAACGCATGACTCTAATATAGGGCGTACTGTATGTAGGAACTCCAACAGCAGTCAGAAAAGGACCTGCTTAACCTCTCTCCATCTGCCATGCTGCCACAGCCACATTGTGGTGAAGAATAAAAGGTAGGTCTCTGCTGATGTGAAGGGGGGGTCTCTGATGTGAAGGGGAGATTTTAATGTGAAGGGGGGGGGACGGGACGGGACGGACTCTGATGTGAAGTGGGGAATTCCATGTCGTTTATTTTTTGTGGTGTAGGGTCCCCCTTAACATCAATTTCAGACCCTTTTCTAGGATATCAGTATGGTACAGATTTTGGGGAGAACCACAAATCATTTTTACATTTTAGACTGGGGTGCCTTGAGATTCTGCATAAAGGGTGTCATGAATGAAAAAGGTTGAGAAATGTTGCTCTAGAGAAATACATTCTAAATGTTTCTAAAACACATGCAAATGCATTTGTGATGTGCTAAGGAGGTGCATTGTTGGATACCAAGCTATCTTCTGTCATTTCACCTGCACGTGACTACACTAGAGAGAGGACTTGCAACAAAGCACATGGAAATGTTTAGGAAAAGTTCAAGTGTTTAACAGCATTGATGTCTTTACTAAAACACACAAGTGTGAGTCTACACACTAAAACTGCCTTTTCTTACTTTTCCAGGGAACATGAAGAGAACACACACATCTTGTCTGGCCTGCGACTGTGGCACACTCAACAGCTACCTGGTGGACTGCAGGGGTTTATCCTAAATCAGATTTTCAGAGAAAACCTAAGAATCGCATTATTGGGCGGGTAAGGGAATGTGTTTGCAGTTTGTTCATTCAAATTGCGCTTTTCATCTCATTATTACATTTACAGACATGTCTCTATATCAGAGATGGAACAACGAAACGATTTGATCGATGATAATCGATAATGAGAATCGTTGTCAACGATTCTCATTATCCATTAGTTGAGCAAAGCACTGGAGCCGGCACCCAGCAGGAAAAAGAGACCGCTGTGCCTCTGCATTCCTCCGCTGCTGCCCCGGTTCCTCTCCGCTGCTCCTTCAGTTCCCTCCTCTGCTGATTGGCAGTGAGCAGGTGCAATAGACCATAGGTCGCCAACTGGTGGTCCATGATAACATTTTGGTGGTCCCCGGGCCCCTCTGATGCCGTGCAGGCTGGGCCGTCATTGAAGTGGCGCAGAGGCTCCGGGGCTGCCTTTTACTGACTCAATCAGCGCTTGTCACAAGGAATGCGTAGTACAGTACAGTGCAGGCCCTGTAGGAGGTGGGGCTAGTGGTCCGCGGGATTTAAAATGATAAATTTAGTGGTCCATGGGGTCCGAAAGGTTGGCGACCGCTGCAGTAGACCGCATGCTATTGGCTATTGCAATTTAAAAAAGCCAATAGCAGGCTGGCTTCTGCTCCCAGGCACTGCCTGCTGTGTTGACATTCAGCTGCCTTAGCAGGCAGCTGACATTCCCCAGTGAAGTGGAAAGTTGACACTAGTGCTCTAATAGACCCCTAATGTCACCTTAAAGAGAACATGTCACCTCCAATGTGCTTTCACATAGGGGGCTTGTGATCGCCCCATGTGTGATAGCAGTAAAGTAAAAAAAATAAGTAAAATAAAATAAAAAATACCCCCCAAAAGTATAGTCCCCGGACACCGCGAACACGCGTATACTAATGGAAACACAAGTTGGGTGCACCTACGTACGAAAATGATGATTGCGATACACGTCAGGTATTGTCATGTGCGCCAGAGTGGGAGCAATAATTCTCAGTCCAATATTCATGGCTAACGCTAAACTGATAAATGTGTGTGTGTGTGTGTGTGTGTGTGTGTGTGTGTGTGTGTGTGTGTGTGTATATATATATCGATACCAGAAGTCTTTCTGGCCAATCAGGAAGCCGGGGGCAGGAAATGACTCCTCCATCTGGCTATCATTACGAGTCATTACACGGCGCCCTGATTGGCTGGGAAGGCTGCTCCATGCTATCTCGTCACCAGGTGACAAGGGAGCATGGAGCCGGCTTCCTGGCCAATCATAGACATCGGGAGCATTTGGGTGCCCAAATACTCGGTATTGGTGCATCCCTAATGTATGTTTTTTTTTTGGTGTGTTTTTTATATTGGCTATTGCAGAGAGATCAGAGTAAGCAGTTTCAGTGCTGGAGAGACCCTGACGTCTTGGAGTTTAGCTTTACCCTTTCTCTGCCAGGCCCTGTGCTCGTTTTTCACTTACAGCTTTTAGAGTTTGTAAAAGACCCCCCTAAACCATACATATTCTGAAAGCACAGGACTGATGGAATAAATAGATGGTGCTACTAATTTTGTACCTCCGGTAATATGTGTAAATGACCACACACCTATCTATTGTGGTAATGCCCGATCCACAGTGTGGTGTGTGCATTGCGATAAAATGATGCAAGCATACATTATTATTGTGACACAGCGTGTTACAATACACAACAAGGTATCACAATGCGCTGCTGCACATAGAACTGAATGATTGGAATTTTAAAATAGTTTGAAGAGAAGAAAAAAAAAAAGAACAATAAGAAGGAGCAAACCAGCGCGCCCGTTATGCACACCATAATGCGTGGCCACTGGTAAATAGCAGAGCACCACACTTGTCATCCGCTGATCACAGTTATTATTTTACTCTTGGGAATATTTCTACTATAAGTTTATGGTGAGTTTATAGCAGGAGGGAGAATGCTATAGATGTAAGGTTGTTGGACCTGGAAGTGGTTTTGTTCTGGCAGAAGCCTTACGTCCATGGCAGAAAAAGGGTTAACTATTTTATAATGTGTCGGTCTTTTTAGATCTGTCTGCAGTATAAATGACCTTTTGGATTATTTGACTTTGATCTTTCTATTCTGTCTTGTATAGAGGAAAAGCCTGGGCGGATGATGGCAGTCAAATGGGTCCTGATAAACATGGAAAAGATGTCACCTCTCTGGATAAATATGCTGAGAGCAGATGGGAGGTGAAGTGATCATTTTACTCGAATTCACCGGTCTTGTTTACAAAGATGATGGAAACCAAAGGCAAATAACATTTAAATGTCAATGCGCACCACACATGGCTACTTGTGTGTAATGTGACGTGGAGTGATTGATTGACTGGACAACACTTTCTCATACAGCTCAATGTATCTTACTGAGCTCACTGTCACTATATTGGTGATTTTTGGAATTCAGAAGTATACTTTGTTGCAGAGAGTTCCTACTAAGTTCAAGTGGTCTGTCCTGGGTAAAGGAGAGTGGTGTGATTTAACTGAACTCTACACACCTGCTACATCACCTTTTTCTGCACTGTTAAGGTGGCCATACACTTTACAACCATTGCAAGACCTTAGTCTTGCGATGGTTGTAAAGTAATAAAAAAAACTTACGATCTGCCCATCTTGGACAGGCAGATCGTACTCTCGATCATCGCAAGCCCGCCCCCCTGAGGGGCGGGCTTCCGATGACCGCAATGCTGAACGGGCTGTGTGTGCGTGCGCACACCGGCACGTTCAGCATTTGTCTCCCGAGCACCGTTCAAACCAGCCGAAAATCGTACGATTTTCGGCTGGTTTTCTAGTGTGCTCCCTAGACAAAAGACGTGCGACCGTACAGTAAAAACGGTCGCACGTCTTCCATACACTTTGCGATTATCGTACAATTGCGGGATTACCCGCGATTATCGTGCGATAATCGCACAGTGTATGGGCACCTTTAGGCCTCATTCACACGAGAAAAGGCCGGCACGTGCAGCAGCATGCACGGCCGTATCGGGCAGCTCCCGGGAGGGACAGGTGCTGCGTGTGATTAGTACGCAGCCCCTGCCCTTCTCTATAGGAGTGCACGGCCATAAGCTGCACTACGCTCACCCACCCTGCACGTCCGTGTGGGTGCCCCGTACTCGTACGCTGACAGGATGGATCCTGTCTGCGTCCGAGCCAGGACCCCTGCACCCGTACGGGCCTGCGCTTGGGGTGAGCGTAGGGCGGTGTATGGCCGCATACTCCCATAGAGAAGGACAGGGGCTGCCTACTAATCACACGCAGCACCTGTCCCTCCCGGGAGCTGCCCGATACGGCCGTGCATGCAGCTGTACGTGCCGGCCTTTTCTCGTGTGAATGAGGCCTTACCTGTATCCTTTGTAGAAGAATAACCTTGATCTTTGCAGGCATTGTTCTATCTGTTAGTCCGTGTTACTAGTTGGGTTAATATGAATTTCAGCTAAAAATATACATTAATGTCTTGAATGCAATTTAATTTTGTTATGATATTTGCTGATTAAAAAAAAGGATGGGAAACGGCACTGCAAAGATTTTATGAAACGAGGGTGTAGTGTGGCTCTGATATGGGCTGATTCTGACATCCGCACTGAATTGTTTGTAACCTGTTGTAGCATAGCTTATGTTTCCTGATCATAGCTTTGCTTATGTAAGTGCAGTTTTAAAGATGCTGAGGGGAATTTATCAAAACTGGAGCAGATAAGATCGGAAGCAGCTGTGCACGGCAACCAATCGGCTTCTTTCTTTTATTTTCAAATCTTAACTGAACAAACTGAAGAGAGAAGCTGATTGGTTGCCATGCACAGCTGCTCCAGATTTTGTCTGCTCCAGTTTTGATAAATTCCCCTCCATGTGTCACAGATTTTAGACAAATTTCACAGTTAATGTGATTTTAGGTGGACTGCTAATGTTTGGTAAGTAGCGAAATTGCTACACTAGCCCACCCTTTGTATATTTGACCATTATGGAGAATGTTTCAGAATTCAGTCATGGTCCTATAGAAAGGGATGGGTGGATGCTTATTGCATTTTGAACATTTTACTTTTGGCATATGTCCATCTGAGAGCATTGCACGCTTAGAATTAAATTTGTCAGCTATGTCTGTAAAACACTAAAACACTTCACGTACCTGTGTTGATTTTTGATTTTTCAGGTTATCCTTCAGTTTATGGTTGGATCGCCAAATGCAACAGTGAGTCAAGATTTGGCTCAACTTCTCATTCAAGCCGGTCTCATGAAAAGGTAAACTTGTAATATTTATAAATTTTTATTTATAGAATATATTTTAACAAAAAACTGGTTTAAAAGAGCTCGTCTTACTGGCCTTTTCCCACTATAGCTTCTGATAAATGACACTTGTTTCCTGATGTTAGTGAGGGACTAAGTCTTACAAACTATCCATTTTCTCCATTGCTGCCCCTGCCATATCTGTATACAGACAGCACTAGAGAAGCACCTGCAGCGCTGTCATCTCTCATCATCATCATCAGCAGGAGGTGGTGCAGTCAGCTACTGTTTCCCCACTAGGTGTTAGAAATGGGATGAAGCATTGTTGTGATGTTATTTCCTAAAGCTTTCTAAATTCTTTTACCTTGGATGAAATGTTAATTGTGCCTAAGAACAGAAGTGCTCCGGCATCTATTTCTATTATGTGCAATATGCAATATTTGTCAGTGTTAAATTACACATATAACAACACCCCCGAGGGAGCAGTGTTTGACATGGTACAACATGAAGGTTTTGGTTAATAGTTCTAACATGCCAAGCTCTAATCAGATTAACATTTGCATTAGTGTATGTTGTGCTACATAGAGGCTTAGGCAGGGGATTCCTTGTTGATATGGGAAGGGGGAAGTTTTTGTGTGCAAATATCTTGATCTTAATAAGCTGCATTCTTTCTTATATATATCTCAGGATCCTGTCAGTAATACCTGTATGTGTTTGTGACCAACATTTAAGCCACATGGCTCTGCTTTAAAGCCGAAAACCAGGCTGACACAGTTGGATTCATATCTGCTTACTCTTATACCTACCAGTGGATTTGCAATTTTGTTTAGCCAGTCTTGTGGTTTACTGTCTAAGCTACACTGCACATTTATTTGTGAAACCCAATCGGTGCACCTCTGACCAAGTGATAGAAAAGTGAATAAGAAAGTAGCAGAGTAATCTTTCTAGCTGCGCAGTAAAATTTCAAAAAAATCCTTTTCAAGTAATATATGTGTATCTCAGCTGTATATTTAGCTGTTTCCTGGGAAGTCCACTTTCTATACCTTGGCAATACATGTTTGTTAGAATAATGTGGGCCCAAGGGATTAAGGAATGCATAAGATGAAAAGATTGTTTCCCATAAAGCTAGGGAGGAGGAAACCTGATAAACGGAGATCCAACTTTTTATTTTTATCTTTGCAGTCTATAAGTTTCTCTTAATATGTGATATTTTGTGGCCACCCATGGGACTGTGCATGTTACTTTTAAGATCTACTTTATTAGGAAACAATATTCACAATACAACTTGCGTGCAAACCTATTATTTTACATCTTTCATTATCATGCTTTTGAAAAACTTTTGTTGTTGTTGTTTTTGTCTGTGTTCATTCTGCAGTGATTCTGGAGAAGCTCCAAGCATTTCTTCTGCTGGATTTCAGTTCTTACTGCTAGATACGGCTTCACAGCTCTGGTATTTTATGCTACAGTACTTGAAGACAGCTGAAGTAAGTACTATATCACTAAGGCCTCATTTACATGAGCAATGAAATACATGTGAATTTATACATTAATGGGACATTTCTTAATATACATTTAAATCGTATAATTTACACATTGAGGGGAATTTATCAAAACTGGAGCAGACAAAATCTGGAGCAGCAGTGCATGGCAACCAATCAGCTTCTCTCTTCAGTTTGTTCAGTTAAGATTTGAAAATGAAAGAGAGTGTCTGATTGGTTGCCATGCACAGCTGCTCCAGATTTTGTCTGCTCCAGTTTTGATAAATTCCCCTCAATGTGTAAATGATACGATTTAAATTTATATTAAGAAATGCCCCATGAATGTATTAGTTTGTCTCCAACTTTTGATAAATTCCCCCCATTGTGTTTAGATGTATTCAGGGGCATTCCGTTTACCTGTTTTTAGAAAAAAATAGCATCTGTGCATCCGGGGGCAAAGTAGATACTCTGAACAAGTCTAAACGCATGGAAATTCAGGTACATTTAAATGCAAGAGAAAGTGATCTGGGAAGTTTGAGGAGATCCCATATCAATGTCTTCTGTTTTTAACCCTTTCGCTGCCAATGACATAAGGCGTACAGTGGATCAGAAACATTACCAGTTGGCCGGCTCAGTATGCCTTATGTCGGCTGCATTCTCCCTTCTGCTATAAGCTCATGGTCATTTCAACAAGCGTCTTCAAGATTCTGTGATCAGTGGTTTACGCAACCACTGATTAAAATGTGACTGCGCCACTGCTCAATTTACCAAGCCCATATTCACCATCCTGAAGCACCTGATCCTCCCCATTGTGCATCTGTAGCATTTGACAGGTGGCAGGGAAGAGAAGGGGCCGACCAGTACAGGCGGTGGGGATCAGTTCGTCAATGAACACAGGAGTGCTCAGAAGTGAGACACATGTTTACTATCTTCTCTATTTGTCAATGAACAGAAAGTGCTCTGTATTGAGCATTTACCTTGTCAAATGCCATAACCTCAGTGGCCAGTAGAGCATCTGGTACTTGAAATTTAATTGGCAGTAGTACGGCTTAATTGTAAACGGTGGTTGCATTTGTTTTCTTTTTTTTAGACCTTTTAATTTTCTTTTTACCTGGTTATCCTGTGAATAACACACTTCCTGTCCCGGGGTGGCTACACTCACTCCACTGTATCTATGAAAGGAGCCATAGTCCATAGTTTCCACCCAGGCTGGACTTCAAACATATCTGTCTTTGTTCATCGTCATTACACGGGAGCTGATGGGTTTAGTAGTTTACAGAAAAAAACACGATACAATTGCTTCTGCAAGCTGAACAGATAGCAAAAGTGACAAGGACATTGCATTTCTGGCAAGGTACTTTCTGAAAACGAATGCAGCCACCACATCTAAGAACTGGAAAGCTGCAATATATAACATTTTTGTTTTTGGGATCAGATACACTTATTCACACTTTAGCGTCCAGGGGCATTTTGTTAATGTATGCACATTAACGTACATTTTTATGCACGATAATGTACCTACGAAGTAAAAAAAAAAAATCAAACATGCTCCATTTTGCAAACGTCATTGAAAATAAATGACAGCCCACTGTGCTGACGCATGTAACCTACATTACATTACCATGCAGTAATGTGCATGTTACCGCAACACAGCAGTGTGACTGAGCACATAAACTTGGCTTAGAAAGAAGTTGAGGCTTTGTTACTAGCATGGGCATAGGATCCAGAGGGTTGCACGGGAGTCGAATTGTAGACCACCACAGGGACTTTTGTTGTATTAGGCAATTTTTAGGCTAGGTAAAGCTTATCTTTTAATTACTTTCACCTGTTAAAGCATATTTGGGTGTCCTGTGGTATGCAAATATTGTCCTGCTATTACTGCTTTTTAATTAGTGTTGGTCTCTGTTCGATGTGTAATACCCTTGTTTTATTCTCTACAGACACGTGGGATGAATCTTGTAGAAATTCTTTCTTTCATGTTCCAGCTGAGCTTCTCAACACTTGGAAAGGTATTCTAAGATGAAACACATATTGTGAAGTATGGTGTACTAGTCATATTATAAACCAGTGTGTCTCTATAGCTAACCAATCCAAAGAGCAGGGATATCAATTAATGTCACGCTTGTAAAGGGTGAGGAATCTGCTCATACATATTTTCTGGTCTTGCCACTTACATTGCTCATTCTAGGATCACCTCTGTCAACCTAGGGGTCAATCCAGCTCCTGGACAACTTTTTAGACTCCTGTCTTTCTTACGCCCCTTTGATTGCCCCTTTTATGCTCTCCTCCCCTTCCTTGCTCCCCACTGGCTTCCTCCCTTCTTCCGTACCCCCTCTTCTTTTTCTTCTCTTCCCACCCCCCAAGTAATATAATAGCTCCTAATATACACAGACATCCCTTGATTCTTAAAGTGGACCTTTACACTTAAAAATCTAATTCTACCAACGCATCCCTCTGTGTATGATGATTAATAATAACATAGACGTGTCGGGTGTAAAATGCTGTGATTATGAAATACTTCCACTTGCAGAGCATTCACTTCCTGCTTTGAAAGGGCAAAATGAATTAATTTTGCCAAATCAATGCACACTGGGATTGCCTTGTCATCAGCAGAGCATTGCTGCGAAATCTCATCTGTAATCTCATGAGATCTCAGGGAAAGGCATTTTCCTCCCCTGAGATAATGTGCATGGCCACATGTGCCAGAAATCCAGGAAGTGAAAAGAGATCTAGTAATCTGCCCTTAGTAAACATGGCCACTGTCAGAAGACTGGGGAAGAAAAGTGAAATAATGTATGCAAAGAATACAAAGCCTGCAGTTACGTAGAAGTATCTGTTTGTAGATTGACATTACTAAGCATTTCTAAGGGTGTGTTTGTTGTTATTTTAAAGATATGGGTAAAGGTGCGCTTTAACCACAGGCACTCATCATGATTTGATCGAAAGAAACAAAGCGCTAAAGGTAAATGTATGGGCAAAAAAGTGAGCTATGAGTGATTCTGGCGAGGCCAGTATAGAAGCTAATATATATGTATAAAACAGGACTAGCTTCCTAAAAAAGTATATATAAAACCACTCTAACTAATTTTAGTTAGAGTGGTTTTATATATACTTTTTTAGGAAGCTAGTCCTGTTTTATACATATATATTAGCTTCTATACTGGCCTCGCCAGAATCACTCATAGCTCACTTTTTTGCCCATACATTTACCTTTAGCGCTTTGTTTCTTTCGATCATACTAGGTTTCACCTCTTCTCAGAGCAGCTTTGGGTTTATTTATTCACATTTATTCATATTTATTCACATTTATTCTTAACTTATTAACTTAATCCATCTAATTTTTTTATTACAAATATCACTTCTCCAGAAGCGCAGATTTACTTGTTTACACTCATCATGATTTGTCACATTTCTGGTTATTCTATCACAGAGTTTTATTTTCCTCACTATCCTTTATTCAAAGATTACTGTAGGACACAGACACTATTCATGTTCATAATACTGTTTGCATGTGTCTGTGATTGCTCTTAATACAGTACCCGTGTCTGTCTCTTTATTTGGTGTCTATAAATAAATAAAAAGTTAAAAAGAAAATCATACTGTAAACCAGTGTATGCTAACACTCATTTCTAATAAAGGCTTTAGTAATTTCACAATCTTATCTTTGTTTCTTAAAGGATTATTCTGTGGAAGGGATGAGTGACTCCTTACAGACTTTTCTGCAGCATCTACGTGAATTTGGACTGGTGTTTCAGAGAAAGGTGAGAAGTTCCTTGGGGGTAGTTTAAAATGAGAATATTTTTTAATTTTGAGTTTTCAGCTCCTGTGTTGAATCGTGTGTTTTAAATTGTATTATTGGGGATCAGCATTTGATATGAAAGCCTAATTCATAGTGGCTTTGAACTGACTATACTTCATAATATGTTTTACAAGAACAAGATATTCTTTAACTAATATTCTTTAATCTTTTTTTTGCTGAATGATTTGTGGTTTTTAATGTATGTATAACTAATTCATATTGAAGAGAACTAAACAATGTGCACATAGTTGCTGTTCATTTTTCTCAGAAAGATATATCCCACCATGTACACGTAAATAAATTATTTAATTTATATTGATTCAAATATATATTTAACGCCAGCTATGTTGTATCATATGAGGTCATCTGTAGCCTTATTATACTTTGGGGCACACTGCCATAACCCTTGGAGGAAACTGCTATGTTTTAACACTTAAGGTAAACGCGTTTCTTGGAATTGCCAAGGTGTAATAATGTCATGTCATTAATAGAGAAAGTCCCGACGCTATTACCCAACACGGCTGGCTATTAATCTGGCATCTGGAATATCTGGTGGTACTATGGATAGCCACAAGCAAGGTTTTATTCTGGTGGAGACTAACTACAGAATCTATGCATATACAGGTTTGTAAGTATGCAGTAAAGTGTTTATACTGTACAGCATATGTACTTTAGGTTAGGAATACACCTAAACACCTACCTACCCCAAGAAGTGAGATGAAGTCTTTCCAAAGTGAGAGAAATCTGCTCTTAGATGGCTGTCTCCACAACAAGTGTGTCCATTGGAAGACTTCCCCTCTGCTCCTATTCCAACTACAACTTTCAGTACTGATGACAGTGGTCGCCAGAACAAATAGAGCATATGAATATCCCCAACAAGAGGACAAACGGCAATGAAACCTTGACCGGTTCCAACCCTCCCTTACTCTGTCCGGAACTACTTTTGGCATTTAAAGTTCTGGAGGAATTGGAATTCATCCAGAATGTCTGTGCATCAAAGGTAAATGCCAAAGTGTGATGCCATTAATGTGATTTTAACATTTGCTTTGCTCTCAGATTCAGAACTGCAGATCGCCCTCATTGCTCTGTTTTCAGAGATGTTATATCGATTTCCTAACCTGGTAGTAGCGCAAGTCACCAGGGAAAGTGTACAACAAGCTATTGGAAATGGCATCACTGCTGAGCAGGTGAGAAGTGATGAACTATAGTTCCTTTGGTAAAGAAAGACAAATTATTTGTAATATATCATTTTGTCCCTTTGTAGTAAGGAAAAAGTATGATTACAATGATTCTTAGAGACACTGTCACCTTGCCCATTCAGACCAAAGTGACAGTATCTTTGCAAAGTGGTGATCCCGTGATTTACTGATAACCCACCTGCCAGTCCTTCCTGTCCTTCCTTCCTCTTGTCACAGCCAGAACTAAAATCCCCGGATGCTAGGGGAAGCAGTGGTATCACTTCCTCTGTCAATGGACAGTGCTGGGGCCTAACAATTGGCTACTAAATCTCACACTGTCACAGTAGGTCACATGCTGCTACATACTCAGAGGTATTGTTGCTGGGTTCAGCAGAGGAAGGATCAGCAGGCAAGCACTGACGATTTGGGTATCGGTGGATTGGGGGACACTTTTGCAAAGGCCCAGTCACTTTGTCCTGAATACGCAAGGTCACAGTGTCTCTTTCTTTAAGTAGCAAGTTTTTGAGAGAAACAGAGTTTATAAGTGACTTCCGTTTATCCATATTTTTAGAGAACTTTTTTCAATTCGCTAGGATGTTGATACCAACTGCCATACAGTCATGTTGAGTAAATTAGTAAGATAGGGTTTTTGCCCACTTAACTGTGTGGCATCTAATAATTATAACGATAGGGAACTTAGATATTGGTACTCATAAAAGCTAACATTTGCCAATTGTGCCATGAATTTCATGTTGTAAGTCCGCCTTCTGTTGTTTCATAAAACCACAATGTGTACAATAGGTTTATGGAAAACTACAAAGAGGAGACGGGTGTGGAAATTTGAAAAAAACTACTTGTCCAAGGACTAAAGTAGGGGCCCAATCTTCTTGGCCCTCATGACAATCCACTTGTCATGAGACAAAAATTAGTTTTACAAGAAGGGGGGGTTGGCGTCCCAGATCACTTGTACAAAACGAGCGTCTGCTCTCCCGCAGCAGGGCTACATGTAGATTTTTAAAAAACAGCTGCCCGATAGGCGATATGAATCCCGCACCACTGCGAGATTATGCCACTTTTAAATATAAGTAATACACACCAAAATTCAAAGGGTTTAATAGCAGGGGGTTCTTCTTGCTTGTTGCCAAATAATTTTAAAATGAGGTGCAGAGGATTATTCATTTGCAGTCTGAATGATAGTTGGGGGTCATTAAGAAATGCAGAAAAGGTGAACACTTCTGGCTTCTGCATGGACTGTCATTCTCACCTCCTACAGGTAAAAAAGGTCTACAGGTCTAAATGTTTGTATTCCAATCTATAGATAATCCATTTCCTGAGGACCAGAGCACACCCTGTGATGTTGCAGCAGGTGAGATACTTTCCTCTGCTAAGGTATTGCATGTTCCATATTTGCATCCGTGCCTATAGATTTTTCTCATGTTAGCTACATGAATTGAAAATTAAAAACCCTTCACCTGTCTGTCAGTTCAAGGTAAACCTATTCATTGTGGAAGCAACAAGGAAAAGTTGGGTATTCAGGCTACAAGACTCCTCTGATATTTCCCCCATGCTTTAAGTGTTCTTGATCAGACTGTCAATGAATGCATTTTGCTTTATTATTCTATTGTATCAGTACCACAGTAAGTTAGTATTGTCCTAGACCTTGTGTGTTCAAACTGATGTAATAGTTTTTGGTAGAAGCTGGAGAGTTAGACCACCCAACAGTTTCCAGTATTGTGTCTGGATCTGTACATTTGGTAGGGCCATTATGAAGGACTCCTGTTCTACCAGTTGGATTTTATATTAATTGTATATTATGGAGAATGCAACAGGAGGCGCCGCAACACACAAATGTGATTGGAAGCGCCCAGGTAGACAAACACAGGCAAGAATTACAGCAGAGAGGTCTCAATGTTTATAATCCGCCCACTGTAGACTGTAGCCCTTTTCTACTGACCCCTTAACGGCTGAAGCTTGACAATGCTTTGAGATGCATGTAACACTTGTTGGAACTGAAGGTCTAGTTTTCATCTCTTTCTTTTTCCAGACTCTTGTTCTTCCACCTACTATCACTGATCAAATTCGTCTCTGGGAGCTTGAGAGAGATCGCCTTCGTTTTTCTGAAGGTCTGGAAATCTTTTTTGTACTGTCAGTGCTCAGTATACATGCTGTTTTTCCACAAATATTATGAAGAGTTCTATGTGCTAATACAGTGGTAGATAATGAACTGAATATGGGAAATTTCCAACTCACTGGTCACATGTGATAGCTGTTTGCAGCCTCAGCCCGGAGCTTCTCTATGCAGACATTGGTATACATGGTGTGTGGATGTTGCATTGTGCTTGTGGTGAGCAGTATGAAATAAAGTATAGTAAATGATACTCACTAGGCCAGTTTGCAGGGAACAGCCGCACCTCATCTTCAGTCTCAGATTAATTAGTGTTAATATAAGTAATATAGAAAATAATTACATCCTATAGATGTTTATAATGATATTAAAAGTAAAAACAAGTTCCTAAAAAGAAAAAAAAATCAATCCGGTGCTTTTATATATGCCACTGAAATACAAATTAACTCATCAAATTCTTCTTAGGGTGCCCATACACTGCGTTTCAGCCAGTTTTTGAGGAACCAATGTCGGCACCCTTTCGGCCGGCACCCCTCGATCAGCTGATCGAAGGAGCTGGCCGGAAAATCTTTGTACGAAAGGACGGGTTGTACGGAAAAAAAATAGAGCAGTGTATGGCCAGCCTTAGTCTGTTGGGAAATGGTTAATCTGTAAGATGGCAACATCATGAATGATATATAGGCGTCAACTTTGTAAACCTTGTAGGCTGTTGGGTTGCTTTGAGCAGTAGAGTCCTTGTGCCATACACAATCTGTGTTCCTCTGCTGCTGTTCTGCTGCAGCATCCTCTCTTTGTAGGCAAATCCTCTGATTCGTAGCTCCTTCTTAAAGAAGAACTATGAGGTGAGTGAAAATCACTCAGCCTCATAGTTCGAGCCGACGTGTGACAATGAAACTGACACGTCGGCTCAATAGATCGGGAAGTGAGCGAACACATACCATCGCTCGCTCACTTCTCGATCCTGTCCCTGCAGAGAGCTGCGACTGTCACTCACGGCTCCCTGCAGGGATTCCCCCTCCTCCCCTGTCCGATCCTCCAGCACTGACTGGCGGAACGGACGGGGGAGGGGGGCGGGCACAGCTGGCTCTGCCTCTAGATAGGCAGAGCCAGCTGTCAATCACGCAGCTGGGTGTATCCAGACAGTAATGTCGGTATCGGCGAGTACCGAAAGCAAAGTATCGGTACTAGATACTGAGAAGCCGGCATCGGTGCATCCCTACTAAAAATTGAAACAAGAATTTTTAAAGCTATACTCCATTCAATACTCTTTTTTTCAATTTGCACAGCAGAGAAATTTGCATGGGCTTAGAGGTAAGGTAGCAGGGCTTCAGTTATACACTCTGACACATTAATGATAGTTCTATGGCTCCATGGCAACTAGATTTATGAAACTGATATTTATTTTAGCACTGAAATCTGTGTAATCCTCTTGGCTTTGCTATGCCAGGATAGTGAGCTATTGCCTGAAACCTTTATATGATAGGAGTGCACAGAGTAAAAAAAATATTTGTGTTGAACTCATGTGGCAACTTTTTGAAATTCTTATTGAGCTCCATCTTGGAGCATATATCAGCTGCCATTGTGATGTGCTGGGCTTCTGGTGTGTCCCTGTGAGAAGGAATGGGCTATATCCTGGCATACCTGCACCCAATTCACCCTTTGCTATATATGCTCCAAGATGGAGGCTCGCATAGATTAGAGTTAGGACCACACTACACAGAGGGACATTGACGAGGCAGTGCGGCATTCACATATTTTGCAAAAGGTGTGCAACTAAAACCTCTGTTTTTAACCCTAAAAGTTAGACTCTACCATTAGTTTTTGTTTGTTTTTTTTGCAGGCTAGCTGGTTTCACTCATCCTCATAGTTCGAGCCGACGTATGACAAACTGTCACACATCGGCTCAAAAAATCGGAAAGTGAGCAAACGCATACCGTCGCTCGCTCACTTCTCGATCATGTCCCTGCAGAGAGCCCTGACTGTCACTCACGGCTCCCTGCAGGGTTTCCCCCGATCCTACAACGCTGACTGGCGGAGCGGACGAGGAGGGGGCAGGTACAGCTGGCTGTGCCTCTGGATAGGCAGAGCCAGCTGTCAATCACGCAGCTGGGTGGATCTCGACAGTAATGTCGGGATCCGTCCCGGCTGCGGCTGTCTCAGTATACCGCAAGCTGTAGCTCGCGGTATACTGAGTTTTGAGTCCCGGGAGGACGCTAGTTTGTGTCCTCCCATGACCCTGGGGAGAACTATGGGGAAAAGCACTGACCAAGCATACTCATACAGGTTACCTTCTGACCGTTTAATCTTTGCACAATCTTCCTCAGATCTACCAAAACTATGGCTATTGAAAACTATCCTATCAATTTGTATCCAATCAGGCAGGCCACTACACAGTGGTTGGTATACACTGAGTGGCCAGATTATTATGACCAACCCATCAGTACTTCGTTGGGCCACCTTTTGCCTTCAATACTGCGGCGATTCTTCTTGGCGTTGACTCCACGAGATGTTGAAAGGTGATGCGAGGAATCTGACACTGCACTGTTGCCCTTCTGTTGTCTTGTACCAGTCTTGCCACTCTCCATTCTGCCCTAACATTGACTAGTCGCTGACGACCACAATTCGCACGTTCAGACCCAGATTTTCGGCTGACAGTCCAGTCTTTAAACACTTTAACAACAGCTGCTCTTGAACATTTAACAAATTCTGCTGTTTTGCTGATACTCGTTCCATGGCTCCGAGCGCCAACAATCATCCCACGTTCAAAGGCTGTTAAATCGCGTTGTTTACCCATATCTTCAGAAAAAAATCACTTCTACTGTCGTGGTAAACAACCTGCTTCCCTATTTATAATGGTCTGGCCCTCTAGCAACTTCAGCGCGAAATTATAGCTAATTATAGCTAATTTGCCTACAAACATCAGGTGTCATAATAATCTGGCCACTCAGTGTATATAAAGAAGATTATACAGTCAGATTGTTATATGTGTGGGGAGCTTTGAGAAAGTAACATTTATGACATCATTTATTGCATCAAGCTGACAGCGAAATAATGTGTGTTCTATGCCCCTAAAGTAGAATGCATTTAACCTGTGTTCAAGATCTTTGCTTATTTTCCTTATTTCATTGGATTTATTTTCTCTCTTTTTATCTATTAGGTGTTCTGTACAATCAGTTCCTCTCACAGGTCGACTTTGAGCTGCTGAGAAATTATGCTCAAGATCTTGGTGTACTTGTATTTGAAAACCCTCTCCGACGAGTTATGGTGGTTACACAAGCTGGACACTCAGATGTTAAGCGTTTCTGGAAGAGACAGAAACAGAGCTCATGAGACAAGAATTAAAACCTTATGGAGGAACAGGAATGTTGGTTTATAATGAAATCACACAGAGTTTTGTTACTGCCATGTCACAATGGAAGAGCTTTTATACTGCATTAGGAATCGTTCAGATTTGTTCAGTTCAGCTGAATGAGCTTTTTGAAGATGGACCATCGATTCCTGTTGCTGGTTTCTGCACTATGGCTTTCAGCAACACAAAAAAGAGATGTACGTTTAGTGACTCATAACATCCTTTTTTAAAATTAAAAACAACTGATATTTTAATTCGGTTCACGAATCCTTCAGTTGCTGTAAACAAACAACAAAACACTTATCTAAGACTTTTATAGCCAGTAGGTATGGGAGCTGGCATTCTCATTTCCCATGTCCAAAAATGATGGCTTCCTAATGGAAAAGCTCTCTGGAGTAGTTGAAGTGGATCTCAGGCCCTAATTGCTGCTACCATAAATAAAGTGGTCTGGACACACTGTGTGTGTGTGTGTGGGTTTGTTTATTTTCTTCTCCATTAATTAGGAGATCTCTTCAAATATCATTCTGTTCTTTTTTCTATCTTTGGAGGGTTATAGACGTATCCCTGTTCCCTGAGAACACCATTAGAGTATTTGTGATTCAATTCCTACGTTCTCTTAGCTCCACATCATACACTATTACCTGGCATTTATTTTTACAATACAATAGGGCAGGCTATTAATAAGGGACGGGAAACACTTAATATTTACAAATAACGTAGCCAGGATACTTAAAGTGACATTAAAGGATAACCCCCCCCCATGTTAATGTAAGCACTTACCTTAAATGATGTCTCTTAATCTGATCTTTTTCTTCTTTCCTGTCGTTTTCAGCCTTCTCTCCAGCGCTGCTCCGGCTATCCAATCCAGCGCTGACTCCTCCGTGCTTGCAGGCACTTCCTGTCCCACGTTATCTGCATGCGGGTGCACGCGTCCATATACTTACCTTGTGTCTCTACTCGTCTCCCGGCTGAAAATCTGAACTGCGCATACGCCCGCCCCAAGATGCTTTCCGGCCGCCCAGATTTTTCAGATTTTCAGGCGGAAGCGCACGGGGAAGACACAGGTAAGTTTAAACCCTTTTTAAAGTGTTTTTTTTAAGCATGTATATCTTTATTGTTTTGCATAAAACATACAATGACTTAAAAGCTCAGCGGACATCAAACAGTGGTGTACAGCCGTACAGTCCAAGTACATATGTCATCTATACATACAATATAGTTTCAGTAATATCGTGAACACTTTACTCTGATGACATAATCCGTAGCCGCCTAATGCAGTTAACACATGGAGTAATTGATAGCGTCAAAAAGTACCGTAAAAATACTATATTCAGTAGAAGCACGGGGAGAAGAGGATGAAAAGAAGAGATCGGAGAAGAAGAGAGAGAATGGGCAGACGTCGCGTAGAAATATATCAAGTTTTGATTGTGGAATAAATGCATTGCAAATATAACCGTATTTCCAGGAAGGAATTCACTAGGATAAGGGACATGAAAGGGGGTACCCAAGAGGCAAAATAAAAAGAAACATATAAGGAGCATTTCAGAAAAAATATGTAGGTAAATCCTAACGTCTAGGCATTATAGTACATCAAGTGCACCCAAAGATCCTTCCGATTGGGCTAGGAGATACCAAGATGAATGTTGAAATAGGTGCATTATGTCCTGCAGCTGAGTCTTAGGCAGTTCTTGTGTCAGAAAGTTAGTCCATGTTGCAAAAAAAATACCAGTGTAGTGTTGATTATGTTTGGTGTCAATCTTATGCATGAGCATGAGGTCATGCAGAGTGGTTTTAACATCCACCAAAGTGGGCGGAGCGGGGAGGAGCCAGGACTTTTTTGCTGCCATAAGGCAATAGTGTTCCCAGTGAGACGGGGGATAGTGAGACTGAGTGGAAGAACCATCTATCACATGAAATAAGCAGAAGGTTGGGGAAAATGTTCTGGAAACACCCGAAAGAGAGGTCATATAGCTAAAAATTTCGTCTCAAACTTTTTGGATAAATGGGCATTGCCAGAAAAGGTGGGTTAAATCGGGGCGATGGAAAAGACAGTGGGTCAACCATTCCGGAGAATGGGATGGGGGGTGGAAATTAAATGCGCAATATGCCCTGTGTATCACTTTAAGTGGGACGTCTCTCTGGGGACGCCTTTACATACACTACATCAGCTCTGAAGCATCAGATCGAATGACTCTTCTGGGGACACTCGTAGCAGCCTGGCCCATTTGTGTGCATAGGCTGTTATCGAAGGAGAGGTATCAGAAAGGGAATTGTGGAGTATGGAGTGTTTAAAAAAAAAAACAAGTTCCTTGTTTACTATATCATGTGCGGCGTAATGGATGCAATCGTCGTTTACGCACTTAGGCGCACTCGACGCATGTTTACATGTGTATGTGGGGGGCGGGGGACTTAGAAAAAAATGTAAATTTTTTTTTTTATTACCTTTTATATGTGACGTTTAATTTTGTTATATTTGTTTTGTAACTAATTATTTTAAACTTTTTTTTTTCACTTAACTTTATTGCTATCACATAGTGGACTAACAAGCCCCCTTTGTGATAGCCAATTTTCAGTGACAGGTCCTCTTTATGGAGACACCAGGGGTCTTTAAGAGTGACCCTGAATGAAGGAAGTGATGTAATGCACATCACTGCCTGCATTCCGAAGAGGAGGAGATAAAACGGAGCTTGTGTACTGATCTCCGTTTGATCTCTGGCCACAGAGCTGCTGTGCTGGTCCTGGGCTCACACCGGGCACAGCGGAGCTTGGGATCGCCGGCACGCATATTACTCTACAGTAAGTCTCTACAGACGCCCGAAAGCTTGTATGTAAACAGCCATCGCTGGCTGTTTACATTGCAGGCTGATTTCCCGCTAGGCGGCGTGCATGTGCGGGGCGGGATGGGACGTTTAAAATCGCCCACCCACATTCAAGAAGCCGCTGTCCGGCCGTTTTAATTACAACGGCCGGACAGCAGGTGGTTAATAACTGCATGAAACAGCCTGCCAGTTACCAGTGATGCTGCAAATTGGACCTGCTTGTAATGATCAGGCCACTGGCTTCCCTGGACTCAGATAATCATCATGTCCTGCACATGGAGGCACTCAAGATCTTTACCGTAGTAGTATATTTATTTTTTTGGGAGGGTTCAGTTGTGGCAAAGGCACTAGTACAACACTGTAAGGCTGAAGGAGTTTTACCATTGTAAAATTATTTCCAATCACTAATACCGATCCTTAATTTAAACATCAGGTAACCATGTATTGTGCATTAGCCTTAAAGGAGAACTTCACAGAATGCTAAGTAGCCATGCTCACAGAAAGGAGAGATTTAACAGCAGTGTTTCCACTGGAGAACAACGTAGAGGGTATTATAACTTGCAGCATACGCTTACCTCACCTGTACACTGCTACTTTAAGTAGAACTATGGCCTCCCACTAAAAAATATACATATATGTACTGCAGCACTTAATTGTATATGTATCTGCACTTACTGGTTTCCCATAGTTACTCTGTAAAGTCTAACAAATACTTGTTGATCCTGTCAGTGAAGTCTACCTCAGGCAGCTTCTTGTGATGCTGCAGCACTGCTACTGAATTTAGAGCAGAGTTGCCACACTCATGTAAGCTGTGGCTGCTTGAACTCCAGTGGCATAAGATGTTTCAGGGGGCATGGCTATTAGCATTGTCATGGCTGTTTCACAAGCCTGTAGCTTGTCTATCACAAGCTGACCACACCTAGCCCTGGCCACTGCTTATAGAATTTGCAGAACAGCCTATGCTGCAAAATCCTTCCTTTGTGAGCTGCACAGTCTGGGACGAGGAGCGTGTGAGACACAAAGAAATGATTTAGATGGCTCAAGAGAGGTAAAACGTTTTTGTATTAATTTATGAAGGTTTGAGACCTGTTTTGACTGCCACACCGGAGCCTTTAGATCAGGGCTAGGCAAACTCCGTCCCTCCAGCTGTGATGCAACTACAAATCCAGTTAGGCATTGCAAGACTCTGACAGCCACAGGTGTTACTCCCACAGGCAGATGCATGATGAGATTTGCAGTTTCACCACAGTTGTTGGGCCAGAATTTCCCTAACCCCCCACCTTTAGGCCCCGTTTACATTGAGCGATTTATCGTGTGGTAATTCCCGCGATATTGCGGCTATTTACCGCGCGATATCGCTCTTCAATGCTTTGCAATGGGGCAAAGGGTCCTGCTGTCGCGGGTCGTGTGTCGCTACAGCAGGACCCTTTTTGGAGCGGATTTTGCCGCGATTCTCGCTTGCTCAATGCAAGCATTTGCGCGATATCGTGCGACAAATACGCGATTTGCGAATCACACAGTGTGAATAGGGCCTTAGATGTAACTTTTGAACCTTTGTGAAGTTCTTTTTTTAAGAGGTCATGTAGGTTTCTCTGCTATGCTGTCCCTCCTATAGCTTCAAATCCCATTTCCCACAATTAGCAACTTGTGGCGCTTCCCACCTAGCTTAAAAGAGCCACTGACAGCACAGACCAGCGTCTGCCCCCCCCCCCCCTTCTTCCCCCAAACAACAGAACATGGCCTCAGGTGGCAAATACCTAAGGGACAGCGCTGGTTCTTTAATATAATTGAATGCAAGCTGTTGCATTGCAGACAACTACAGAAAAAGCTTAGTAAACAAGTTCACATTAGAGTGGAATTTTACAATAAGCAATGCGGAATATTTATAGATTACATCTGTTTTTAATCTTTTCCTCTTCTTTTCACAGTTCTAACACATGCATGTAGAAACATAAATGTGCATGGACAGTGCCCATACATACATAAGCAACAGTTGCACAATACAAAAGACATCAACCTAGGAAGAAACTTTACCAGGGTGATGATGTGGCAGTTGCAAAAAGTAAGCGTGGTTAATTTAAAGAGGTGTGGCTACATTGATTAGAGACAAATGCTTCAATCCCCATACACAGATTTACCCATGCAGACAATTCTTGGAATAAATAACATCTCTGAAAGTACAGAGTTCATCAACCTGCATGGTAAATGCTCCAAGACTCTACATTTGCCAGCAGCTGCATAGAGACACAATCAGTACTGCAAAAAGCACATCTGCAGAGATCATATCCATAGTTACGATGTCAGAAACATCTAGAAAGATACAATCCATGGGATTGTAGGCAAAATTTTTTACTATGTACATTAATAAATAAAAGACACACAACCAAGTATTGGCAAATTATGGCCGCGGCAAATTTTATTGGTATAGCATAATGTAAATGACTTTAAAACCATCAATTGAATAAACCAAATTCATAACACTAAAAACCAACCACCTGCCCAGTCATTACAACTCGGGCAGAATCAATGTCAATTAGTCCCCCTCAAAATTTGAGGTGACAAACCACATAAAAAAAGCCACGACTAGGGAAGGAGGGGGCTTGCTGTGCTGCGATCCGGACAACTAATGCTGAGTCTGGGAAAAACTCTTCTTTATATAGAGGTGAGGAAGGTAATTCCAGAAGGTTCCAGAACATTCTCGAATCCGTCGATTTTTCCTGCCTAAATTCACTGCCTGAGGCGATTTAAAGGGCTAGTAGCACTGAAATAAAAAACAAAAACCAGCCCAAGCCACAATATAACTGGGTTGCCACAATCCCATGTCATTGGGCCTCTTATTTGAGGTCCCCTTTCCCATGGGATTGTAGGCAACATTTTTTACTATGTACATTAATAAATAAAAGACACACAACCAAGTATTGGCAAATTATGGCCGCGGCAAATTTTATTGGTATAACATAATATAAATAAATCACTTTAAAACCATCAATTGAATAAACCAAATTGATAACACTTAAAACCAACCACCTGCCCAGTCAGAATCCAATGACTTAATGTCAATTAGTCCCCACCAGCCTGACTTGCACCATTGCAAGTCCGGGCACCACCACCAGTCACGGCCAATTCAATGCAACATTGAAAATCAAGATTAAAAATGTCCATAGCAATGTCAGAGAGGTGTACCCCGTCTTGGCGATAAAAACCCTGACGTCCACCCTCCAAATCTACATGCCTGAATGAGAGGCATACATTTTTGCATAGCCCTATTCAGACGCTTCCGAATTTTTTCCAAAGGACGTGATACTGGAGAATCCAGCCACGCCAAGTAAGGTACTATCTCTGAATATACAAAGAATGTGTAAGGAAAAGTCATTTTAAATGGAACAAAATCGTCTTTCATTTTAAATAACAGATCTAGGGTCTTGCATTTTCCATAATCATTTCCTCCACGGTGTATAATAATGACATCGGGATGTGGCCATCAATTGAATAGACCGAATAATACAAACATTAAATTATTCCAAACCATACCTCTAACGCCCTTCCAGAAGACAGAAAAATCTTCCGGTGGCATGCGCAAGTTTTCTGAGTAAATACGGTGGGATGCTCTGTATTGAGCCCGGTACACAAATGAGTGAACGATGATCCAAACTATAGCTTTTCGGCCTAAAATGAAAAAGACAAATTAGGTGGTACATAAATCTTAAACCTTTCTGAGCCCCATCTACCAATTCTTTTGATCACTGATTCGTCGAGACCTAATTTTGCAGCTTCCATTGCCACCCCAATACGAAACGAGTGTAAAGTAATTTTGAAGCGACCCAAGCACAAATGAGATATACAATGCTTAAGAATAGCTTTGAATTGGAATTTCGTTAATGGAGAACCATGTCAATGTATAAAAAACATACCATCAAAATTAGGTCTCATAGAAAGGTAAGTTCTAACCTTTTGTACTGGACAAATAGTACTATCACCACTAGAATGTAACGTGTGTAAATGACCTAAACCTAATTGATCTGTTTTAGATTTTGCTATAGTAATATTAACATAGCGTCCGCAAAGCGAGACATCCGAAAATAACAACCCCGACTCACTCTTAACATTATTTGGTACTAACTCAGAAATTCTTAGAGCTGCGAAAAATGCTAAATTGAAAGCTGTATTGAAAAGAATAGATTCATAATCAGAATAACAAACCATTGGTGTAATGCTGCAAAACTGACGAAGGAGGTCACTTGAAATCAGACGCCTCGAATCCGTGCAGAAATTCGATTTTTTTATACCCTTTTAAAAACCTGTTGACTGAAAAATAGCTATTGCAAGGTGGCAGACGAAGAAGCTACAAGAAAAATTAAATACCAGCCAACGTCTCAGCCAGGTGACTATAAGAAGGTTTGTTTCCCTTTACAAAGTAAGTAATAAAAGCCAGGATAGATTCTTCACAAGGAGCAATGCAAGGCAAACCGGCCTCTTTTGCAAAAGACGACCACTTACACCATGCGTTAGAATAGGCGGCCCAAGTCCTTGGGGCCACTGAATTACGGATGGTTTCAGAAACGAGGTTTAAATCAGCTCCCACAAATCAGCCGGGCAGGGATGACCCTCCAAATCTGCTTCCGGTAGAAGTTCCCTGAACCGCTGCATCTGTCTTACCAGGGATAAATCTAAGACATTGAAAAACAAAATGACGTAACAATTTTAACACTAAAGGAGACTTAGAAGAAAGACAATTTACCGCAAATTTGACACCCTTATTGTCAGAATGAATTAAAATGCGCTTATTAGCTAAAAAAGTACCCCAAATTTCCAACGCAACTACAACCGGAAATAATTCTAGTAAAACAATATTTTTTGTCGCTTTATTTTGTTTCCATAAGGGGGGCCATGCACCGCAACACCAGTGGTTTCCCCAAATAGCGCCAGGCAGCAGGCGGACGCCGGTTCGCAAGGAAGAAGAAGAGTTTCAGCCGGCAAGAATTCACAGCCAGGGATAAAAGTAGCGCTGAAATAAAAAACAAAGAATAACAAGCCCAAGCCACAATATAA
Organism: Nanorana parkeri; assembly: GCF_000935625.1. Classification (NCBI taxonomy): domain Eukaryota; kingdom Metazoa; phylum Chordata; class Amphibia; order Anura; family Dicroglossidae; genus Nanorana; species Nanorana parkeri. Next base: position 644,571 of record NW_017307026.1, on the reverse strand, counting down.
CTGGGTTGCTACAATCCCATGTCATTGGACCTCTTATTTGAGGTCCCCTTTCCCATTCTGCAGTGACACCACCAGAAACCTGACTACAAAGATGCAATCAGCTCCTTGGTGACACTGCAAGTACCACTTCCACAGTGATACTGTCATCACTGGTTGTTAAGGACGCTGTTAACTACCCAGTCATCAGCATTCTTAACCAGTGATGCAAACTGATTGGAGCCTGATGGAAATGCTTAGAGTCTATTCCCCATCAGATCTGCTTTGCTGCTGATTGACAGCAGGCATTGGGCAAACTCCAAAGCCAATAGCAAGCTGGCTATTGCTATATAAAAAAAGCTGCCTGGTGTCAGCCACAAGGGAGACTGACCTGATGGGGAACTAGTCATTCAGCTTCCCCATCAGGCTCCACCCACTGAGAACTGCATTGTTGAAATATGGATTCCTGTGTCCACGCACATAGTCTGTAAACTCAGCAAAAAGCTAAGTATGCAACATATCCTGTTCCTGGATATAGCCAGACAGCTCCAGATAATCTACACCGATCAGCCATAACATGACCGCTGAGAGATAAAGGGAATAATATTGATTATTGTGTTACAATGGCACCTGGAAGTAGATGGGATAAATTAGGCAGCAAGTGAACATGTCCCTGGAGTTGATGTGTTGGAAGCAGAAAAAATGGGCAAGTGTAAGGATTTGAGTGACTTTGACAAGGGCCAAATTGTGATGGTTAAACGACTGGGTCTGAACAATTCCAAAACAGCAGGTCTTGTGAGATGTTCCCAGTCTGCAGTTGTCAGGATTTACCAAAAGTGGTCCAAGGAAGGTGAACCAGTGGATCGGCGACAGGGTCATGGATGACCAAGGCTCACTAATGCACATGGGGAGTGAAGGCTGGCCCGTGTAGTCTGATAGAATAGAGGAGCTACTGTAGTTCAGATTGCTGAAAATGTTAATGCTGGTTCTGATAGAAAGGTGTCTGAACACACAGTACATTGCAGTTTGCTGCGTATGGGGCTGCATAGTCGCAGACTGGTGAGCGTGCCCATGCTGACCTGTGTCCACCACCAAAAGAGCCTACAATGGGCACATGAGCATCAGAACTAGACCACGGAGCAATGGAAGAAAGTTGCCTGGTCTGAAGAATCATGTTTTCTTTTACATCATGTGGCTGGTCGGGTGCATGTGTGTCCCTTACCTGGGGAAGAGATAGCACCCGGATGCATTATTGGAACAAGGCAAGCTAGCAGAAGCAGTGTGATGCTTTGAGCAATGTTCTGCTGGAAAACCTTGGGTCCTACCATTCATGTGGATGTTACTTTGACAAGTAACACCTACCTAAACATTATTGCTGACCAAGTGCTCTCCTTCATGGGAACTGTATTCACTGATGACAGTGGCCCTTTCAGCAGGATAATGTGCCTTGCCACACTGCAAAAAATGGTTCAAGTTCAACGGTTTGAGGAACACAACAATAAGTTTGAGGTGTTGACTTGGCCACCAAATTCTCCAGATCTCAATCCAATTAAGCATCTATGGGATGTGCTGGAAAAACAAGTCCGATCCATGGAGACCCCACCTCGCAACTTACAGGACTTAAAGGATCTGCTACTGACTGTTTGGTGCCTGATACCACAGCATACCTTCAGAGGTCTAGAGGGGTCAATGCCTCGGTGGGTCAAGGTTGTTTTGGCGGCAAAAGGGGGACCTACTCAATATTAAGCTGGTGTTCATAATGTTATGGCTGATCAGTGTATATTGTATAACAGCCTTGTGTTGAGAGAAAAGAGTCAGAGTGTACTCAGAGTTTAAGCACAGGGAAACTTATGGTTGCAGGGTCCCGCTAACACCAGGGTTCATTCACGCGGCCACGGGGGACTGTACATGCCTGTGTTTATGCTTCTGGGAGTCCCAGGTGTGACATGTAAACATTGATAGGCTGAAAGATGCAGCAACTGTATGGATATTCCTACATATCTGACTGTTTCCATCCGTAAAGGGACGAAAACTTGGTGGTCTTGGACAGAGACATAGTTGTTTCCAGGACCATGCATTCCTGTGCAAATTTAAAGCATGGATGTGCAGGAAGATCCATACAGCCCTTCATCTCTGTCAGCCTGTCACTGTTTTTTTGCAGCTGGCTGCGGCTGCATGGTACACCTATGACTCCCGGACACATAAACACACGCGTGTATGGCCCTCTGTGGCAATAATGTGAATGGGCCCCAAGATGAGAAGGAATTTAAAGAAACAGCATAGAATCACTGGGACAGTCAATAGCTCCCTATTGACTGTGTGCTGCCTTCTGGATACTGGGACTGCTTTGACTTGTAGTTCTGTACTGGCTGTGACTAGGGTTGCCACCTTTTCTTCAAGCGAAAACCGAACACTCTAGCGACGCACGGACATTTTTTGGGGAGAATGAGCCGCATCTTATTCATATGTAAATAGCGCCACCCATTAATTTGTAAATATTACAGTTGAGACTATTTTCAGTGGCGGGCCGGTAGCCCCTATTTTAATTTTGGTTGCCCCTGTCTGCCTGACATCTTGTGTCTGGGTTTCTGCTGCCATGAGACCCGGACTGTCCAGGTCAATCCTGGACAGGTGGCAACCCTAGCTGTGACCTTAGTCTTAGTGTGCTCTCGCTGTGGTCCAAGTTCTCCACACATGAGCTGCAAAGGGTTTTAAAGCATTGACTATTGAATATTTTGTTTTTTTGTACTTTGTCAACATTTCACAGGCATGCACAATGCTGAGGCTATATATATTGGGTTTATTAAATTACTGAACACAGCGTCCGATTTTATATTCAGGACTCAGGAGACAAATTGGAGATTATATTGTGTTTGCATGAACTAGAATTTATTCCAGCATATTTTTTTGCTAAAAAATTAGATGTGAGAAACAAATATTCTGAGGCAGAAAACATTTCAACTGCCATCATTGTAATCTACAGGTCCTCTGCTTTCAGAATATATATACTCTTGTGGGGTTTTAGGTACGCTTTTTATTTTTTTTTTTAAATGCACATTTGAACATGTGTGAGTGAACGAGTAGGCAGAGAAAGGGTTAAGCTTGAGATCCGTGAGAAGGGCGTGACCATTGGCTGTATGTGAACCGGACGCTGATTGGTGGAAGCAGGTCTTAGGACAATACAGTTTGGAGCGTCCAACTTCCGGTTCAGGTTTGCTTTGGCGCTCGGAGACCTTGGTGTGCGGAAGTGTGCTGCTGCTGTAAGAACACGTACTGTGCTTCTGGCTTTGTTTTAACTAGTTGTGTGCCGCCATTTAACGTTTTATTGCGGCCTGGCCAGGCAAGGAGACGCTTAGAAGCCTTTAACCGGCTTTAAAGTGAACCTGTCAGAAAATGCAACACAAAATGAGTGTTAGCAGATCCTATAAGGTGTCAGTGACTCAGTACATGCACATTGCTTTCACAATTTCCTCTCTGAGGTTTATGGAAACCTACAATCTAGGGGCTTGTACAATATGGAAAGCTCAACTTAAAGGGGCTGATGACAAAAACGTATGCCCACTGTAAAGCTGGGTGAATGTTGTTTGCATGGCATAACTGCCAGTAGATGGAGCATGGGAATATTCACACAGACTATGTTTTGCCTTTCCATGGTGCAGGCAGGCAGGCTCCTGGTGCGGAGGGGGGTGATTTGAAGGGAGGGCTCACAGCATTTTTATTTTATTTTTTACATTTATTTAATTTTTCATTGTGGTATTTTGCATACTTTGAAAGGGTACCATGACTGTAGAAAGGTTGAGAAACACTGAGCTATAAGCTGGACAGAAGTTTTACACTTTGAGGCTGATGTATATGTCCAGTCAAATCTTTTTTCCTTTGTTTTGGATAGAGTGGTGAAGGGTTAATACTCGTGTTAGATTTGCACTGTAGTTTTACTAGACAGGAAGTGAGGGGAGTTTTTCATCAGCAACACAAACAGAAATTAAAAGAAAATTATGTTCTTTCTGTAGGGGAAGGCAGGATCTCCTATCAGATTTTTATTTCTGTGTGTGTCCCTATTTTTTCTATGATAGAAGTCACCAGTAGTGATGGGCTCGGGCGTGTTCGCAGCTCTACGTGCCGAGCCCGCCAGGAAGCTGACAGCGCCGCAGCGCCAATTGCAGGTACTGAGACATTATCCTGGTCCGCAGCTGCAGAGATCAGGAAATGTCTCCGTGCCTGTGATTGGCGCTGTCAGCTTCCTGGCAGGCTCGGCACATGGAGCTGTGAACACGCCCGAGCCCATCACTAGTCAACAGCACTCGATATGTGCAAGAAGTAAAGCACTTTTTATTCAATCGTCACATGCGTCAAACAGCCAACGTTTCGGGGCCACGCAGGGTCCCTTCTTCATGTGACGATTGAATAAAAAGTGCTTTACTTCTTGCACATATCATGGAATGCTGGTGACCATCCGTGTTGTCACTTCAAGCAACAACCTCTCATCCAAGGTCTGTACGCTGTATGGAGTGCAGGTGATTTTGTATTATCGATTCCCTATTTTTTCTGTCTGCTGAAATCATTGTCAGCAGGACATAAGGTTGGGAGTAAATCTCTCCAAGGTTCCGTTCACAACAAAATCAAACCCTTCTGATTGCATCCGTTTTTGTCATGTTGCAGTGAAAAAAGTATTCCATGCTCTAAAACAAAAATTTCCGCACATTGCAACACAGTGGAATGGAGCGTTGTGAAGTGGTCCCATTCACACCCATACATTTTTCAGGTTACCTTCCGCTGGCGATCATTGACATCCATTGAAAAACCGATGCTAGGTTTGGTGTGAACGGGCCCTAAGTGAGTTTTAATCGTCACCAATCCATACAAAACTATACATAAATTATTGGATTTATCACACAATCTTTATTCATTTTGTGCTGGAAAATCTGTTAAACCCCCAAACAATTATATATTTTATAAGTTGCAGTTTTGTATGTTGCATGATATATGCCCAAATGTTTTTCAAATCTATATTTTCAGGAAAAGATACACCAAAATGAATTTTAGTGCACACAATACCGTATTTTTTTTAAGTAAAATATATAATATGGGGTTGCGTTGGGTAAATCGATATCAAACATGTCAAGCCTTAGAATTGCACTATTACAGCCCAGTAAAAGTGATTGTAATTAATATACAGGGCAGAGTAGTAGTTGTGCCTATTAGTAAACCTTTTCCTTTACATACCTGCTTGATTGTACTGTATTCAGTCCCAGGGGTGATAAATACTGATGTATATGTTGTGATGCATTTATGTATCTCTGAAGATCACAAACTGCTAGAAGAAGTCAGCACCTACGCATGCTAGCTAAGCTTTACCCATTCCCACATCCCATATGATTCTAGATAGTCAGTTGTGGAAAGCAGAATGCGTATCTAAAATGATCCTTGATGCATACGTTACTCTTGGTCCTGGTTTGGGGATATGTGTTCCACTCTATCCAGATGCCTGCCTGACATGTTCCCCCTCGCTGTAATTTAAAAAAAAAAAAAAACCCCTCTACCTAAATGCCCTTTTTACTCACCCAAATCCATTGTCATGTGGTGTTCTGTTGCCAAGTCTTTTCCCTACTTCAGTAGGCGGGGTCCTCCTTGGAGGTCCATGTCACTGCCTGTGTGACGTGACCACTTCCTATTGGCTTTCTAGTGGTGGAGTCCTCTGAGCATCCAGAAGAGGTATCAGTAGGGGCAGACAACTGGTGTGGGCATATCTGCAGTGCTGGAATACCATGTCTCCGCACCCGGAAATGGGGATGGCGACAGACCTGCATAGTGGACTTGGGTCACTAAAGCATTATTTTTTTTTTTTTTAAATGCCCAACAAAGCAAATGTAATTTTACGTTTTGCCTGGTTATGGTCTTTAAGCATGAGACCCAGGCATTTAGTACTTACAAAACATAATTTACCAACTTTTATTTATTTTTATTTTTTAAGGATATTGGTATAGACATGCTGTGGATGTGGAAAGCACAGAAACAGGTTTTCTTTACTTCTCCCTCCCCAGGACCCCAGCAGCATATAGTCACTTTTCCTTCACTCTCCTGCCATTCCTCTCACCTGATTGGAGCAAAGAAAATATCCATACTTCCAGGTATGGAGGAGCATGTGACTTAAGCTGGCCAACCCGTGGGCTAAACGAGAAAAATAGAGAAGATTCCTCCATCAACCCTTAGGAGTGTGTCGATCGAGGAATCCTGCTGCTTGCGTTGTATTTTGACAGTGGCCGATGTCAAAATATCCAACGAGAACAGATAGCTCTTTGGCTGCCAGCTCCTATTGTACGAAAATTTTCCTCCCGGCTCCCTCAAACAGCTGATCGAGGGACGCCGACCGAAAGGGTGTGGACAGCGGCACACACTGTGCGAATTTCGGCCAGTTCTCCAACAACTGGCTGAAATTCACAGGCACCATTACTCCATGTGACTGTACTGGGCCAAGCACCAGCACTGTCCTGTGGAAAGAGTCCATAGCCCTGAGTAAAACACTGGTGAATATGTTGTGGGTAGAGGATTAAAGTGAACCTGATGGGCAAAGCAATGTTTAACTTTAGAGTAAATTCACAGTTCCATGTAACGTACATCCATGAAACATGCATCACAGTACTATTCATTTTGAGTGGCACCCCAACGCACTAAAGCAATGCCCCACAACATGGACAACTCACATTTTTGCGTTGCGTTAGGAAAAAAAGGGTCTTGTGATATTTTAAACGTGATGTGTTTTGAAGCCCATTCATTTTGAATGATGTAACACATGCTATCGTACCACACAAATGTGATTGGATCTTTCATGTTTTGTCATTTTCATGACCTTTTAAGTCTTGATAAATGTTTAAAGTTAAAATATTTTTATTTTTTTTCACAGGAATGGCTCTCGCAATTAGCGACCCTGTTAGGGAGTTGCAGGATGAAGTCACCTGTGCTATATGCCTGGATCATTTTAAAGACCCAGTTTCAATAGAATGTGGTCACTGCTTTTGTAGAGCCTGCATTATCCAAACATGGAGAGGTATTCGGAGCAATTTTCCATGCCCTCATTGTCGAAAGACATCCAAGTGGAAGTTTTTGAGACCCAACCGCCCTCTGGAGAATGTGTTGGAAATTTCAAACCGTATGCTTTTTACTGAAGCAAATGAAAAACGTAAAAAGCAGTGTAGAAAACACCAGGAGCCACTAAAGTTTTATTGTCAAGTTGATGGAGAAGAAATTTGTGTCATCTGCAGGGAATCTGTGGACCACAGGAGCCATGTTGTAATGCCAGTGGAGGAGACAACCAGAGAATTTCAGGTGAAATATGTTATAAGCAAAAGGAAATGTCGTTGGATAAGGTAGAATTTGAAAGTGGCCTTTTCATTGGTAAACATTCAGCAGAGGATTATCCAACGCTGATAAAGCTCAGTGTTCTAAGAAAGCATAAGCTGCTTTTTTTGGGGGGAGGTTTGTTTTCATGACTGACTGGGTGCCCATATTATTTATTATAAAAATAAATTCCCAGGAGTTGGGCTTTAACCCTTTTACTACCTCCACTGTACAAATTATGACAAGGCAGTAATGGGATGTAGACAAGCTCACGGCTGCTATTGCCACAAGTTTGTCTTAGGAGTCGGCATATAACTTGCAAATTTAGTCCCCCTACCCCCATGGCAAACAGGATGGTTAGCATAGAGGAGACTGAGAACCTCTTGTTTCTCAATCCCCACTGTTATGAATGAAACCATAAGGTTCAGAGCTGTCAGGTCTGTCAAATTAGGCACAGTAGTAGTCATTAGGGGTCTTCATTAAGAGAACCTTTCACAATAAAATTACTATCACCACTGTAAATATAGATTTGATAAGCAGGTGCACAAGTATTCCAAATTGTTCCACAGCCAACTAAGTGGTGCAACTGATTTAGTTAAACCTTTGTGTGTGTTTTTAATTTGTGGAGCTGACTTTTTGTGCAGCTGCTGCATCTGTGGCAAATGCTCAGTCATTTTGCTTGAATTGTAGTTACTGTTAAAGGCCATCTCCTCCAAAGCTAAAATACTCGTTTTGATGCTTGTAGATTAAATGTCCCACTGTAAATACAAAAAGGTGATCTGCACCTTACCCTAAACCTAAGTACCCAGTTGATGTGCTTAGGTATTGATCACTACTTCTATAATGTGAAAAAAGATTGCACTGCTTTTAGCACCTTTAGCACAGTGCAATTTAAATGTCCCACTGACTCCAGTGGTTTCTTTCCCAGCTGCCCCCTACAAGGCCATGTTAAAGTTTTAGCATATGTTTGTAGGTAGACACTCATTTGTTGTGTCTACCATCTTTCCCCTTGAAGTCCCCAAGAGGTCTAAAAGCTACAGTGCAATTTAGTATGCCAGCAGCCAGACCTAGCTGAAATGTCAGGTTTAGTCAGAGTTCATTTCTGAGGGCTTTTCTATCTCTAATATATATTTAAATCTGGTGTACATTTATTTTCCAATACAGGTGGACATTCAGGAACGTCTGATAGCATTAAGAAATAAAGTAGCAGATATAAAAAAAATCAAAGGTGAAGAAGAAGAAACAGCTTTAAAACTTCAGGTGCGTCTTCTGTAATGGTTTTATAGTAATAGTACTGTGCTAGTTTGTACGGCTTTAGTTAGGCTTTTTTTAAAGTTTACATTTAGCTAAAATATATTTGATGTAATGAGTAGCAGGGAAAAATATATTTTTAAAATCTTTTTAGGATTTTTTATTTTTAGCCCCTCCCTTTTAAAAAAACAAACAAACAGTGCCAATCTTCCCTTACCATTACCTTACAGATGTCACAGTTAGGGCTGCAACCAGTGAATCGGTAATGAGAATAGAGCTGTAACAGGTAATCGACTAAGTCGATTATGATTATAATTGATGATGAAAAACTTTGTCAATCATCGATTAATCGGCTTTCGATTAGTTGCCCCTGTTTGTGGCTCCACGCACGTCGCACCCCGTACTCTCTCCCCACCTCACGCTCGCTGCTGCCAGGCCCCCTCCCCACATCCACGATCAGCACAGGGACGCGGGGAGAAGAAGTAGCAAGGAGGAGCAGGAGTGGGGGGACAATAGCTGTCGACAGACAGGCCTGATCTCAGGAGCAAGTTGCTGGAAGACTGCTCAGGTGGGCCTGCACTTTCCACCACATGGTGCTCTATAATGTATTGCTGGGATAGCGGGGTTTGTATTCCTCTGAGTGTCTATTATACACTGTGAGGAGAATTTATCAAAACTGCAGCAGACAAAATCTGGAGCAGTTGCCTCGGGCAACCAATCAGATTCTCTCTTCAGTTTGTTTAGTTAAGGTTTGAAAATGAAAGAGGGAAGCTGATTGGTTGTCATGCACAGCTGCTCCAGATTTTGTCTGCTCCAGTTTTAATAAATTCCCCCCTGTATGTATAATGTATTGCTGGAATTTGTTGTATTCCTCTATAGCTTGTGGTATTCTGCATTGCACTGTATAGAGGACTACAAATCCCAGCAATAGTACATTATACAGTGCAATGCAGACTACCGCCAGCTATAGAGGAATACAACAAGTCCCAGCAATAATACAATATACTATAAAGTATTATTGCTGGGATTTGTTGTACTCCTCTATAGCTGGTGGTATTCTGCATTGCACTGTATAATGTACTATTGCTGGGATGTGTTTTATTCCTCTATACAGCGCAATGCAGAATACCACCAGCTATAGAGGAATACAACACATCCCAGCAATAGTACATTATACAGTGCAATGCAGAATATCACCAGCTATAGAGGAATACAGCACATCCCAGCAATAGTACATTATACAGGGCAATGCAGAATATCACCAGCCATGTTCTAGCAGAGACAGGAGATTAAGAGGCTAGTGGAAGTCGGGTTCAGCTGGAAGTCCAAGTACTAGGCAGAGTGCTGCAAAGATGAGTAAGTAGCGTGGGGTCTAAGGGCCAGCCGGTCTTCCCCTGAGGTGGAGGTGGATTTTGCTGCGTGCTGACCCCTGGTCCACCCAACTCCGCTGACAGTGGTTAACAAGGCCACAGTACCGGACAGTTTGCGGACATGCATATGACAGACAAGTCTTCTGCCTGTCCCTGACCTTTGATTAGGATTTCCAGGGACAATCTGACGGATAGGGTCAGACTGAAGACTGGGATTTCCAGGGACAAGCCAAAGTTCATGGCAGAGTGAAGACAAGGATTTCCAGGGACAGACTGAACACTGGGATTTCCAGGGACAAGCCAAAGTTCAGGGCAGAGTGAAGACAAGGATTTCCAGGGACAGACTGAACACTGGGATTTCCAGGGACAAGCCAAAGGTCAGTAGACAGGTAAACTTGTAGGAATTGAGCTTCAACAGCAAATGGGGCTCGGCATCAAGGTTAGAAAAGCGTTGCTCGGGCAGTGTGCCGTGCGCTGCACTGGGTTAGAATAGAGTAAAAAAGAGGGAGGAACCACAGGATTTGCTGAGAAGCTGCATAAGAATCGGCAGGAGAGGTTGGCCGACGCCTAAAGCTGCCAGTCTATTGCAAGAGCAAGTTAGGAACAGAGCACATGTCCGGAGGACTACAAGTAACAGCACAGGCCTGCATGCCACTAGAACCAGGGGTAAGAGGTCTGCACATACTTGTGGAAATACAAGTAACAGCTTGTAACAACTGAACTGTGACATTCAGAAATCACTTGTCTAGCTACTGGTACTGCCAAATTCCAATATCCCACATAGTGGCATAGTTGGTCAGAGGTTGTATCCTTCAACTGGGAACCCCCAGTTCTTTAATTATGGATATAAGGTGTGGTGTGTCTTAAACAAAAGATGGTAAAGTCTCAACATGAGGTTTTAAAAGAAATCCACATATAGGCTGATTTTTCATCCAGAAACAATAGGTCTTCACGTTGGCCTCTGTGTATCTTTGTGGACCTTTGGCATAACATAAAATTACCGGTGTTCTTAGATGCACCACTTTGAGAAACTCCACCGTAGATTTCTCAATAAGCGTCATCAATGATACCAAATAGTTCCTTTTGAGATCTCAATTGTTGATTATGGTACTTTTTTGTACCAATCAGAATTATTTATTATTTTCATATCCTTTTCCTCATATTGCCCATTTGTCATAACCACATTCCCACCCTTGTCAGATGGGTTTAATTACCAGTCATTGTTTCTGTTCCAATTTCTGTAAAGCTGTTTTTTGTTTGGACATGAGATTATTATTATTCCTAATTCTATGGAATCAGTGCTCATAATTTCTACACTTAATTCTCTCATGAAAATCTAAATATTAACCCTTTCGCTGCCAAGCCCTCGAACATTTTTCAAATCAGCTGGCCAAGCCATTTTTGAATTTTCTGCAATTTTTTCCTATTGATTTGATTTTCAACTGCTGCGTTGCTAGCGTTTGTAAAAGACCCCCCAAACCATATATTTTCTGAAAGCGCAGGCCCGGTAGAATAAAAAGATGGTGATACTAAATTCGGTATTTTTGATAATAGCGGTCATCAGCGGCTTCTGAGCCGCTGATGACAGCTATTAATTTAAAGGGGACAGTCTGCTGAACAGTTATACTATAAGCTGATGGTCGCTAAAGCGACCATCAGCTTATAGTAGAACTGTAAATGCCAGGTCCGTATGGCATACTGACCTGGCCAGCTGGAAGCACTTTTGTAGGTCCGTATGCCATACGTCCTTGGCAGCGAAAGGGTTAATGTTCTGTGACAAGGATGGGAAGGTGGTAGATTTGGGTGAGATATGAATCTTGTAGGACTCTAAAGTCTCTTCTAGTATATTCACTCTATTGCTTATTTGAACCACTCCAGTATGACTCATCCTTGCGTCAAATTTGTTTTAACGATAGCTTTCTAGCGACCAAATAATATGTTTTTAATTTAAACTTTGTCCAACTTTGCCTCTGGACAAAATGTAAGTCCTTTGGTTATCACCTCCTTTTCCTAGATAATTCATTTTGACTTGGTTTTATAACCTAAAATTTACTCGCATACTTTTGAATAAGTATTGATCTATATTTGTTCTCCTTTGTGTCATCTGGGGCAATGTTTTCACTTCTTTCTCCCCTCTGTCTATACACTCTCAACATGTCTGCACATTTTTTTACTTGTAAGTTTGGGGGTAGTTCTAAAAAAAAGGCACACCAGACCCCTCCGGGGAGTTAGTCGAATTGGCTTGAAATCCACCCCTTTCTTTTCTATCCTTATCACTTTTTACACTTTCACTCACACTAATATTTCCTTCCTGTGCTTTCCTTTCCCCTTCCTCAAACTCAATGATTTATGCTTTTTGTTCTGATACCTAGTATTGTAACGAGTACTTTTCTAACTGTAAATTGTATGTTACATTCAAATGATATGCATTCATGCTATTTAACCATGATTGAAAGACCTGGAACCCAGTGAATGAATGGGCCAGCCAGGGACAGTGTGTCTGGGGGGAAAGAGATAGATGATGCTACACATTGTCCAACCAGGAAATTAGACGAACTCTACCTAACTTGCTGCTGCTAGTAATGGTAGACTATGAGAAGCTGACAGTGTGCAGTAAAATCAGAGTAAGCAATATCCATAAAGTAGAGGAACCTGTACAACTGTGCAAAATGGAAGGTAAGGCTTGAGTTCAGCTTTAAATGTTATATGTATGATTTAATGAACACACATTAAGGAAACATATAGAAGTGAGACTGACTTTTAATTTATATGTAGCTTTTATTTTCCCTTTCAGGATGAAGTTGTGCAGAAACGTAAAATGGTGGCTGCAGAATTTGAATCACTGCGACAACTTTTGGCCGATCAAGAAAAACACATTAACAATCGCTTGGAAAACATGCAAAAAACCATTCTGCAGAAACATAAAGACAGCATATCCAGGCTAAACACACAGCTGTCATCTACCCAAAAAACAATTGCTGACCTTGAAGAAAATGCTCGCCCTTTATTGAGCCAAAGTTACCAGGTGAGGAATGCTGGGGATTCTGATGTGTTTTCAACCCATTGTTTTCAGACAGTCTGTCTTGGATGGTAAACCATCTTCTCATTAAATAGCACACTAGTGCCCAACCCAAGAGAAACATATGGATGCACCGTTTTCACTCTGCAGCCTACAGGCATAGAGGAGGAGGATGCAGCTCCTCTTGCTCTCAAATTACTTTGCCAGGCTTTATGTAGCTATAGCAATATGTTGTGAGCCACAGGAGGTCCCGACCACATCCTTCCACAAGATTATGTGGGGATCCAGAATGAGATGTTTACTCTTAGGTAAGAGTGGTGTTGATTGTCAATGTTTTCACTTTGTGGCATTAGAGAAATATAGGGGTTACCATTGCAATACTAGTTAATTTACTTTTATGCTGACTCACTAGCTTCAGTAAGAGACGTTTCCAGCACAAGTATACAGATCATAACAAAAAGTAAAATGTTAAATCCTATTTCTGTACTCTTATTCCAGGACAGTAATACAAATTTATGAATCAGGAGGAGCAGCATAACAGCCAGGAAAAAAATAGCATTTCTACAAGGAGAGATCAAGAATTGCCGCCTCAGTGTTTTTCCTAAAAAATTGGGCACTTTGGTGATATCAAGGGCTGTACTTGTGTATTTCTATGTCTCGCAACTTGAACACTACTACAATTGTCAGAAAACTAGAGTAAAAGATCTTCAACTAAAATGTCTTTCTTGTGAATGTTTTTCTGCTGATCTATTCATCAACATGATATTTGCTGTTTTTAGGTTGCCAGAAAGAATATTCAGGTTATTTAGTACAATTTTAGGACAGTCGCTGTATATTCCCAATATATTCGGGGTTATTGGATTCATTTTGTAGAGTTTGTCTTTTTGTATTTATTTTTGAAGTGTCTGTGTAGTTCTCTTGACCTTTTGTAGGATTGGGTTGTAGATGGGAAGGATCTGTATCTACTGTGTGAGCTGCAAAAACCTTGCCTGATTTTGCAGCTTTAAAGTCTTAAGCTGGCCATACACTATGCAAATTTCGGCCAATTCTTGATTTGCACAGTGAGCCCGCTTTTGTATGGCATCCCTCAATCAGCTTGCCAAAGGAGTCGGTCGGAAAATCTTCAAACAGAGCCGGTAGCCAATGAGCTGCTGGCTCTATTCGGGTATTCTGACAACAGCCGGCGGCCACTGCCATAATACAATGAAGACAGCGGGAGATTCCTCAATCAATGCTCGTAAACGTTGATGGAGGAATCTGTATTATTTTCTTTGTTCAGCCTGCAGGTTGAACAAAGAAAATATTAGTGAATGGCCAGCTTTAGTGTCCTCCTTGTTTTTGTGTTCTAGTTTAGTTTATCTAAAACCAAAACATTTTTGGATAGCGTATGGAAAAGTTAAAACCCTCCTTTTTTGGGTTTTTGTGCAGTCTGTGTCCCTTTGGGGATATTTCGATTTTACTTCAATCTACTCCCTGTCCCTGAGACACAACGTAGTAAGTGAAATGTAATCTCTCTGAAGTAAGGGTAATCGTATTTCACACAGTTGTCTCAAGTGTTCTTGTTGGAAGACTTCCCTTATTCCTTTTCAGGTGACAAGTTAGAATTTTGGATTTTCCCTCCTGTGACAATGTTAGGACAGGCATACATGGTGACTCTCCTCAGCAGAGACACAGACAGTAATAGAAACTTGACAAGGTTGGTAATCCTTCCCCACTCTAAATGTAAAAAAAAAAAAAAGTAGATCTCTGTATACTTGCTTCGCACATACTGCAAATGGTTCAGTTAGAGTGATGCGTATCCCATGGGCAATTCAAAACCGAAGCATTGAAACTACGTGTTGCAGAAGCACTTCCTGCATTTGTAGCCTGACTGTTTTCTTCATTTTTTTTAGGAGTTTAAAGCTTCTTCAGCCAGGTAAACTTCTCTTTACATTTTTATTTTTCAATCATTTACAGCTTACTTTTTATGGCAATAGTTCTGTACTATGCAACAACTCAGTGACGCTAACTCAGGCGTTACATTTCTGTTAATAGTTAGGGTACATGAATGCATTTTGAAGATTTAACTCCTGAGTTTGATGTCGCAATAAAGCAACATGATGGTATGACATTTAGTTCAGATTTGACTTGTCAGTTGTTGGTTTGGTACACTGTTGTGTATTGTGGGTTTTTTTTTTTTTTTAATATTGTTAATTTATTAACTATTGTCTGTATGGAAACAGAATTGTATTGCTCTACATATTTGATGCATCCTGGTGCTGATGCATCCAGCATGCAAAAACACAAGTAAATGCTCATTCATAAAATCTCCACCCACAAAGCACCTCCCAATGGGCTTTAATGTGACAGCGGGTAAAAGAACAGAGCAAGAATGTTGGGACGCATGCACAGTTGATTAGGCAGGTTCAAAGACAGATGGGGTTTTAGTTTAACCACTTGCCGTCCGCCCGTTGTAAAAAAACGGACGGACGGCACTGCAGCATTGGTGGGTTGCCGTCTCCAGACGGCATTTTTTTTCTGCTCGCGCGCGCCCCCTAGCAGGCACGCACGGGCAGAAAAGACCCGACCAATGCAAACACCCGTTACCGGGTGTTTCACATATAGACGATCGGTGGCTCCATAGCCCTTTTTTTGCCCCCGACCCCTCACCTTCAATCCCGGGATCCGCTGCCCCATCTGCGGCCCGGGACCGGCTCAGAGGGCGTCAGGAGGAAGAGGACGGGAGATCAGCTCCTTGCTGATCTCCCTCCGGGCTGTGAATGCAGAAGTGATGTGTGTTACATCACTTCCGCATTCACCTGTCAGTCATCTGGCTGCTATAGCCAGAGAAAAGAAGCTGATGAAGCAGATCTCTGCTTCATCAGCTTCTTTTGGGGTCCACAGGTGACATTAGGGGTCCTAGAGACCCCTAATGTCTCCATAAAGAGGACCTGTCAGTGTGCCTTTGCTATTATATAGGGGGATTGTTATCCCCCTATATAATAGCAATAACAATAAGTGCAAAATATATATATATAAATTTAAAAAAAGTAAAATAAAAGTCACATATAAAAAAAGTGGGAAAAAAAACCCCCCAAAATGTTTAACTCCCCCACCCCCACGTTTACGCACCTATAAACGTAAATACGTGTCCGGTGCCCCAGCATCCAAAAATGACAATTGCGCTACACATGTTACATATCGCCGCGAACGTCGCAGTGAGAGCAATCATTTTAGGGCCATCAATCACTGATAACACTAAACTGATGAGCGGTAACAGCTTTTAAAGCGTCGCCTATGGCCAATTTTGGGTATTATCGTTTTTTGAGGTTTCGCGCGCGCACGCAATTTTAAGGCTTGACATGTTTAGTGTCTTTTTACCCGACGTGACCCCATCTTTTATATTTTACCAAAAAATTGGGTAATAATAAATGTTTTATCATTTAATATAGGGGAAACTGTTTTTTTTTTTAAATTTCGGTAATTTTTCCTTAATATAGTAAAAAAATAAAACCCCCAGTGGTGAATAAATACCACCAAAAGAAAGCTCTATCTGTCCCCAAAAAAGGGTATAAAATTCATTTCAGTACAGCGCTGCATGATGGAATAAATGTCAGTCAAAGTACCGCAGCGCTGAATACTGAAAAATGGCCTGGATGGGAAGGGGGTTTAACACCGCGGATGTCAACTGGTTAAGCAGAGCAGTGCATGTAACTGCAAGATATGTCCATTTCTCACACGCACACACACACACACACACACACAAAAGGCAAAAGAGCCTCCGTGGGGCATGCAGAGAGGAGATTGAATATGCATAACAACAGTATTTGAATGTGTTTTTGGCACATTTAAGACTTGCCATATGTATAGTAACCAGCATTTAGTGACACTTTAAGCTCAGTGCAGCCTTCAAGGGTATACAAAGAGCCAATCGCATGAGCAGGGGGTGTCATTTTTGAGAAGTTTAGTTCACAAGCAGTATTTTGGTGGTTTGAATAGTGTGTCAATTTCTGACAACTACTAATTATTGTAGATTAGAACATAGGTTTACATTGAACTAAGGGTACCACTGTGCTGTCAGGGAAATTTTAGGAGAGCAGTACCTCAGAAAGGTCAGCATAGAGGTCAGTGTAAATGACACCTCACATTGTCCTTTCCAGAAGCACTTCTTCAGAGCAGAACACCAGGCATTAATGTCACTGTCACCCCCATTCCCCTCCCCAGCCCCTAAACAGTATTCATTCTTGTTACATTTTTAGATAAATGCATTTTTTCTATAATTCAGGACCTCCTCTGTAGCAAAAATAAGAACAAAAATATAAACTGGGATTTAATTTGTTTCCTTTTGCTTAACTGTGTTTTGCACACTTTGTCACTTGAGCTACACGTTCTATACTCTTAGAGGAGTACATAACACTGGGCTTACTTGCTTTTTAGACCCAATTTTGAATTTGTACATCCTCTGTTCGGAGACCCCAGAACATGCAACCAGCAGAGAAGCAATTCACCCAAAAACTTTTTCAAGGCCATAACTGGTGAGGTTACTGCATGTAGTGCAAAGCTTCCTTTTATAAAGTTAAAATCCTAACTTTCTTTTCCTTTTCCTTCTAGTTGCATTATCCTTTGACCTTAAAACAGTCAATCAAAATCTTCTGGTTATCTGCAATCGAAAATGTGTCAAATATGTCGAAGATCCCATAAAACGAGTGCCATGTCCTGAGAGGTTTGACTCAAAGCCTTGTGTTTTGGCTACTGCTGGATTCGAATTAGGGAGGCATTACTGGGAAGTGGAAGTGGGAGGTGGCATATATTGGAGCATTGGGGTTGCTAAATGGTCTGTGCGCCGCAAAGGGGGATTTAGAATTGAGCCCAATGGTGGAATATGGGCAATAGGTCTACTTGGCATGTATATGGATCGATACTATGCCTTCACCAATCCCGATAGCCTCTTGAATCCTCGAGAACGCCCTGAAAGAATTGGGGTGTTTCTAAACTCTGATGAAGGCTGTGTTTCTTTTTACAATGCTGTCAGTTTTGAACACCTTTTCACATTCAATACTCTCCAAGCTCATGATAAAATGTTTCCATTTTTTTGTGTAGGGGCTGTGGGAACAGAATTGAGACTTGACGACGATTATAACTTTTAGAATTTTTTAGTCAATGCTGCAGGTGCCAACATACCAAAGATTTGTGTTTTCATATTCTACTTATGTGGCGATTATCTTTATGCAAAAAATACATTTTAATAGATGGTAGTTAATGGATTTTACATTTTTTACTATTTCAGTATTTTAAAACCATAGTTTTTCTTGTAATCTGTATATAGATTGAAATATAACTGTAATCTTCACTGTTTACCAATGTGAGATTTTTAAAATATTCTTTTATGGTCATTAAAAAAGTATACATTGTTATTATTTTACTCCTTTCACTTTGTGTTTACTGCCATTTTATGTTGGAGCAACAAATTTCCTAGCTGTAGGTGTCTAGGGTTTTATTTTTTTTAAAGGCTTTAATCCATACTAAAATATAAATGTGTCCCTTTTACATATCTACGTTACCTGCTCGTTTTTATTGTGTGAAGATAATTGTTAAAAAGACACTGTCGCATTGCCCAATCAGGGCAAAGTGACAGTCTCTTTGCAATGAGGCCCCCCCTGACCCAATCATACTACCCTTTCCCCACTGCTCCTTCTCTTGTCGCAGAAGGCAGAAAAAATCCCCAGTGTCGGACACTGGGTGGAGCGGTGGCATCACTTTTTGTCGTGTAATGCTCAGGCCTATCAAGACGTAAACTTTAAAAAAATTAGGTGACCAGCTGCGATAGAGGAAGGAGCTGCAGAGAAAAGCAGATAAGGTAAGTATAAGGCCCCGTTCACACTGAGCGATTTATCGCGCGGTAATTCCCGTGATATCGCGGCTATTTACCGCGCGATATCGCTCTCCAATGCAATCCAATGGGGCTCTGTCCGTCGCTGTCGCGGGTCGTGCGTCGCTACAGCAGGACCCTTTTTGGAGCGGATTTTGCCGCTATTCTAGGTTGCTCAATGCAACCATTTGCACTATATCACGCGACAAACGCGCGGTATTACGCAAAATGAAAATCGCGCAATTTGCGAATCGCTTAATGTGAATGGGGCCTCAGTGGGTCTGGGTGGTCCCTTTGCAAAGACACTGTCACTTTGTCCAGAATTAGTGAGGCTGACTGCCGGCTTCAGATATTTTATAAACATTAGAAAAGAAGTTTAAATGTAACTCAAGCTGTCATTGATATTTCTAAGAACCAGACATTGATGTAACTTGTACATTCCTAATGCTGGCTGGGCCTCCGCTCTTACATCCTGTGTAATGGTTACACCCCCATGCTTGCATCATTCATGATGGTTGCACCTCAACTCTTACATCCTTTTATGATGCCTTTACCACCAATTCTACATGCTTTCTGATGCCTCCACTCCATGCCTATAAATTAATATTATCACAAACATGTTTGCTTATTGTTCTCCTGATTACTTGTACCACAAATCTCTGTAGGTGCTGATGCATATGTCAGTGCTGTATGGGCACTAAACAAGTGTGGATATTTTACATTAGGCACTTTCCAGTACTGTCAAAGAGATCAAAGACTTCAATTGTTTCTATAGCCAATCTTTTTTTCGTAGTACTTATTTTGGATGGATTTCGTTAGGCCATACTTCAAGCTTTACTTTGATCCAGGGATTGATGGAAAGGATTTTTCCTCACTTCCTATTCTGGGACCAGACAGGAAGTGAGGGAAAATCTGCAACAGGGAAATTGAATGAAATCGATTTAAGGTAATTTGGTAAAACATTTGCCTCAATTTAACAACTTGAAGACCTGGTTGTTAAAGAGAAACGTTACCCAAATCTTTAAAATAACAACAAACACACCTTTAGAAATGGAAAAAACAAATATTTTGCGCTATAGAAAAAATTAGAGACAAAGAAGAAGGAAGGTCAAAGAGGAAAAACCGGATTGACTGCAAGCTGCTAGGACTCAGGCTAAGAAGCCCCAGACAGTGATTAGTGAATAGTACAGCGCTACGAGTCTCCCGTTGTATTAATTAATAAAGATTGTGTAAACTAAAAAATGTGCATCAATCTCTACACCATGAATCAATTGTATAAATAAATCAAAATTGCGTAACCATCTTCATTTATCCAGTGTGTGAGTAAAATATATGTGAAATTTTGCACAGAAAATGTAAATATAAATGACTCTTCAAACCTAAGTTAATAAAATGTTATTAGATACTATTTTAAACTGTGTGTGAACTTTATCTATAAACATATGAATCCGCCTATCATCATATGTATAGTGCAATCAAATAAGTGGTGTCCAAGTGTTGTAACACAAATCAAGTAAAAAACAGATCAAGTGGTGTCAAAGTGTTGAAACACAAATCAAGTAAAAAACAAATCTGTTTTTTATTTGATTTGTGTTTCAACACTTTGACACCACTTATTTGATTGCACTATACATATGATGACAGGCGAATTCATATGTTTATAGATAAAGTTCACACACACAGTTTAAAATAGTATTTAATAACATTTTATTACTTGGGTTTGAAGAGTCATTTGTATTTACATTTTCTGTGCAAAATTTCACATATATTTTACTCACACACTGGATAAATGAAGATGGTTACACAATTTTGATTTATTACATTTTTTTATACAATTGATTCATGGTGTAGAGATTGATGCACATTTTTTAGTTTACACAATCTTTATTAATTAATACAACGGGAGACTCGTAGCGCTGTACTATTCACTAATCACACCTTTAGAAATGTTTAGTAATGACAATCTACAAACACATACTTGTAGATAATTGCAGGCTTTGTATTCTTTGCATACCTTACTTTTCTTTTCCTCCCCAGTCTTCTGGCAGTGGCCATGTTAACTAAGGGCAGGTTAGCTTTCTACTAGCTTTCACTTTACTTCCTGAAAATCTGGCACATGTGACTAGGACATGTGACCATGCACATCATCTCAGTAGAGGAAAATGCCTTTCCCTGCGATCTCAGACTACAGATGAGATTTGCCAGCAGTGCTCTGCTGATGTAACTTTTCCAGGATGCAACGCTTGGACGCAGTTAAATAATTTGTGCCAGAACTGGAAGTAGATTAACTCTTATTTGTATGTAAATGAAAAACAAGGTTGTTTAACCAATGAATGTAAGAGGATTTTAAATCAGCATGCAGAGCTGCACGCTGCTGTGATGGAAGTAACAAGCCCCGTATGTGATAGCAAAGAGGATGTGACAAGTCCTCTTTATGGAGACACCTGGGGTCTGTTAGAAACCTGATGTCTCTGGAACCCAGAGAAGCTTCTCCGGCTACAGCAGCCGGAGAAATTACAGCCTGGTGTGAGGCTTAGTGAGAGAGGGGGCTGCAGGTATGGTAGTGAATGGGGGAGGTTGCAGTCATGTTGAGATCTCTCCCTCTCCTCTCACTGTGAGAGAGGAAAGGGAGAGAAAGCTGCAACTGCAGCCATTGTTTACATTATGTGACCGCTTTGATTGGTCACAGCGGTCACATGGTACAGAGCCAATTTAATTAGTATCTTGTTTTGTGAACTGCACTGTCCAATGTGCCTTGTGTACACAGTTTTCTGCTCGTGTGCTCACTAGGGGGTGCTTGAGAGCAGAAGAAAAAATTGCCATACTTGTAAGGCACCTCGCATTGAAGAATAAGTCAGCCGTCCGTTTATAAATGACGTACAGCAACTGGTTAAACCCTAATCTAGTTACTGAGCTGATGTAGCCCAACAAATTTTAGGAGGGATGGAAGGGAGATTGGACACTGCTATTGGTGGAAGGGATTAAAGGAGGTTTGGATACTGCTGATAGAGGGATTATGCCTGTTACAACACCCTCTGCACTCCTCTCCTACATTTATTGCCTGCTATGATAACCTGCATATATTGGCCACCACAATCTCCTCCACATGCTGCCCCCTAAGCAGTTCATCAACATTACCTGTAATATCTTTCTCCTTCCAGATTCTAGAACAGGTCCTTTTTTTTTTGCTAGCAATTTAGATGTTTTGTTTTTTTTTAAAATATGGACCAGTTTGTGATTTTGACTTTTAAAGTTGTATTTTTAGTTCTCAGAGGGAGAAAGGATTTTACATAGAGAATATTCTACAGCATCCAGATGGTGCATACTTATAACTAAGCAGGATCATCCAGTATATGTCAACAATATTTTAAATCATTCTATCGATAAAAAAAAAAAAAAGAACTAACCAAGATAAACATGAATGTGACTGCAAGACACCCTCCATGTAATTGTACCTTTCGTACCCGTGTCATAAAATAAAGTACAATAAACTAGATTGAATATTTGACTGTGGTGTTTTCTTTTCAAGTCCCATAGCCATAAAAAATAAAATACAGTGTGATCTGTAATCTGGAAAACATTTCATATTTAAACTAACCTTAGCATACATGCTAAACTAAACAATCCAGTCAGTCAGCCCGCCCTTATTTGTGTATTACACATATTTGTAGATTGTTTCCCTTCCGCTAAAAAAGTAAGGGTGGAGCTTATGAAGTACCTAGCCAACCAATCAAAAGGTTTGGAGTCCTAAAAGTGTCATTGGTAAGCATACAATATGTGCATATTTGCGACTTGTATTGATGAATCTAATAAATCATGTAGGTAGGTGATGATTTGTTCCCAGTATCCCTCAATGTGAGGCAGTTCTACCACATATGGATATAGTAGAACAAAAAAAAAGGAAACGCCACGACCGGGGAAAGTATTGTAGTGGACCAAACAATGGAGCCTGGTCGGTTGTGAGAGTGGTCCGACTGGTTTGATGGTGATGAGGAAGCGAGCAGGTGTGCTCCTTCTCAGTTTGACTGGTTGGGGATAAGCGGGAACACAAAAGGAGAACAGTGGAGAGGTGATAAATCACACAATAATTGAATCAAGGTGTGGAGTGTAGAGACTCACCATTTGATAAGGATGGATGCAATGTCATCGGCGAGGATGATAGTGAAGTTCGTTGGGTTGGTGGAGGTGTGATGTCAGCGACGGAGGTGCGGTGAGGAACTGAGGATGGTTTAGTGACCGTGATCTGGTCTGGTGGTCCTTGAGGTTGGAGTCTGGCCGATTAACTGCCCGAGTGCTGGGAGTGATCCTCGAGTGGGTGTTTAATATGGCATGGATCCAGGTGCAAGATCTTGATTGCTGGACAGGAGGCAGAAGTCTCTGGTGACGATCCCCAGGCTGGAGGCGGCTCCTGTTCCAACACCTCACGAGCCGCCTCCAGCCTGGGGATCGTCTGATATATGTACTTATTCCAATGTATTACACCGCATTTTGTAATATAGACTACACTAGTGTTGAGGGTACACTATGGTTAATAGGTTACCAGTTCTAAGTATCAGGCAGAAGTTTGAGTTACCATGGCATACGACACTAGCATATAATATGCCTTTATCTCTGGAGAGACCATTGGGAGCATCATTATGGACTAACTTAGAAAGGGGGTGAAGGAATTTTTGAATCACTGATTGGGTAACAAAGTTTGGTACCTCTCTGACATTTAGTATTGCCATGGTATCAATGGATGACATCATTGAATTAGTTACACAGCCAGAATCCGAAACTCAAGATGATAAGATGTTACCGGCAGATTTGGATTCTTCTAATGGGTGTATTTAGAAGGAATGACAGAGAATAGGGGGGAGTTGAAGGGGACAGACCGTATACACCATGGGTTGTTATGATAACAGAGGATGGGATTACTTGTTTAGGTATAGGACCAGAAGTAGAACATGAAAGGGGGTGGAGCTCATCCACCATATAAGGATGTTAGCGGGACATAAAAGAACTGGAGGTGACGTGAGAGACACCATTCCTGAAGAAGTCGGATGATGAAACGCTTTGGGCGGAGTCTACATATGTCACTTCTGGTCTGATATCACTGCAGGAAAGGGTGAAACATTACTTGTGAGCCAAAGCTTATTCATGTGTTGGATGCAGCACTATTGGCTATAACTGCAATATTCTTGTTTTTAATTGTTGCTTTAATCTGATTACACTGTGGTGTTTGTCTTCTGATGCTCACAGGCTGCATAACCTGAATTGCTGAGTGAGCAGTGTGAGAGGAGAGCCCAGCCTCCTGTGACAGCGCTGTCTCCGCCCCCACACCTCTCTGCCGCACTGTGATAGGCGGCTGAGCGGTGTGGGAGGAGAGACACCGGCCGCACACAGCGCTCGGCCGGCTGTCACTCTCTCCGGCTGTCACTTTCCTCCCTGCTGGGACACAGAGCAGCGGCCAGCAGTGAGGAGAGAAACCTGGGATGCGCCGATGTATCGGCAGGAAAATGGCACTTTCGGCATTTAGCCAAAAGTGCCATTTTTGGCCGATATGTTTCGGCGGCCGATATATCGGTGCATCCCTAATTGCAAGTCTATGCAGACTTAGTATAGCACCTCCATGGATACTGGACTGGCAGTACAACTTCTACACCTCAAAGTATAGGTTTTGAAAGGGAAATCTTAAAGAAAAATTGTGTCTACTCTCTTAGCTAGCAGGAAGAAAAAATTGCTACAGTCATCGATGGAAAGATTTTGAAAAGATACTACCATTGACTAACTTGAAGTGGTGATAAGGCTCATCCGGTCATCCCTTCAGCCCCGGATTCCCTGCAGGAAGAAGTTGACAAAAACTTGTCATATAGCACCTTAAAAATTCAAACAGCAGGACTTTCTAATTTTCTGGACATTAGATTAGAATTTTCTGGAAATCAAATTGGCAGAAGAATCTCCCATTCGGAGATTCCTTATATCTACCACAACTACCACTGGTTAGAAAATAACCTACTAACTTAGAAAAGGGTTCTGCCTGCAACTATAGTGTCTGCTAGAGGAGTTACAGAAATCGATAACTTCTCTATAGCAGAATACTACTGTCTAATCCTACCAGATAAAATTATCCTGGAATTGGATCTGGCATTTTTGCCAAACGTGGCCTTGCACTTTAACAGGACACAAGTTATTACAATTCAATCTTTTTGTACCAGCCCATCTAATGCAAAGAAGCAGCCTTTTAGAATTTAGATGTCCGAAGATGCTTAAAATTTTGAGGTGCACCGAAATTTTAAAACCAAAATCTAAAAAATTGTCAGGCGAAACCAATACCGAAATTTTTTTTCTTTTTTTTTAAACATTTAATTTTTATTTATTTTTTATAAACTTTTTAATTTTTTTATATTTGTATTTATGAATTCATTTTCTATTAAATATTTTTATTTTTTACTTTACTTTTGGGGGCTTTGGGGAAATATCGGGGGTCTAAACAGACCCCTGATATTTCCCTTTTGAAAAAGATTGAGGACACAAAGTCCTCAATCTCTTTTTCTGCAGCCCCAGTTATCAATGAAGGGGAAACCTCAGTGTTCCTGTTCATTGATAACTTGAGAACAGAGTATGTGTACTATAACCACAACTATAAATGAACAGGAGGTGATGCAGATCACTTCCCATTCATTCATAATTGAGGATATAGTACACATACCATGTCCTCATGTTATGTACAAACACTCAGCGATCACTGATCGCTGAGTGTTTGTACCTTGCTCTCCTCTCTGACACGCGGTGTAGGGAGGAGAGCTCAGCCTCCTGCGACAGCGCAGCCTGTCTCCGCCCACACACCTCCCTGCCGGACTGTGATAGGAGGCTATCACAGGAGCGCTATCGCAGCGCTTGGCCGGCTATCACAGTTTCTCTCCTTCCCGCTGGGACACAGAGCAGCGCCCAGCGGGGAGGAAAGAAAGCAGGGAATCGTCAATGTATCGGCAGCACAATGGCACTTTCGGCATTATGCCAAAAGTGCAATTTTTGGCCGATTATATCGGTGCATCCCTACTAAAAACATATCTTGCAAGAAGGCAGTACAGCGACCTCCATGAGAGCTTTGGCTTAATCATGGGCAGAAACAAGGGGAGCGCCCCCAAACCAAATTTCTAAAGTAGCCACCTGAACTTTGCCATGGTTTGTACCAAAAAGGTAATTTTAGTATCATCATAAAACAGGACAATTTTATATAATCAACTGTATACCCTTCTTATTGTAGAACTAACACTGGTCAAAAATGAGAAAATTGAAGAAAGCCTTAATCATCCTGAAAACAACAATGAATGTGTCACTGCAATATCCTAAAGCTGAATTCAGGGCACAAAAACTTTAAATCAAATCTATATCTCAATGGCCGTTAAGGATATAAATAAACTTTGTGAGTGCTAATATGCCTTTGCAAAACCATTTATTTACTTGTATAAGTGTCAGTAACATCATCTTTGTGCTGTACATGGCCTTTGCAGAGCTGTGAGAGGGTCCCAGCAGGACCACCTATTCTAGGTAGCCTGCAGAAAACTACAGGGGGACAGATACAAGACCAGTCACCCTGCACATAGAGGGAGAGCAGTTAAGTTAATACTTACCCGTTCCACACCAATAATCCTCACCCTCTATCATTGTCAATGTCCGATAAAGAAGACAATTTGCCAGTGGTTTGTTGGAGAATACTGATGATAAAGAATCTTCTCCATCCAATATTGTCAGCTGTAGAGAATGAAGACCGGCAGTGCTGACAGTAAGACGTGTGTATTATATTCTTTTATAGTAACTTCTTTGTTGGATTTTTTTAATGAAGCAACAGAGTTACTTTTTAGACTTTGGATGGGGTTAATTTGGGTGTATAAGATAAGACCTATCTTGTACAGTGTGCCTACTCTGGCTAATAAAAAAAAAACCTTTTTCTTTTTCAAATAAAAGTTGTTCCTATGTAGCTCTTTTTTAACCCTTAGTTATCTTTAATTAGGAGTATTCAAATTCATATATAAAACTGGAACCAGTAGGGATAGGCACCAGACCCCTAATTTGAATACATAGAAAACAAAAGTAGAAAGCATGGGGCTTTTAGGGTGGCAAAACCTTACATTTGGTTTGCAAGCCAAAGGTATACCTGGGCGCACCCCCAGGAAAATCATCAACTTATTCTCACATCTGTAAATTTCACAATACAAAGTGTTCTGCAACTTTTTTAGCCATAGTTTGATCCATTCAATGTATTTTTGAAATGGTCACACTGGTGATCAGAACACTATTTTTAATGATCAGTTATTTTCTGTTTTCCCACATGTCTTTGTTACAGTTTTTGCAATGTTGCTTACTAATTTAATAAAATACATTGCATCTAATTGCTAATTTATTGTTCCTCTCCAAATTAAATCTTTAGAGATTATCTGGTTGTTTTCCTTCGAAGCATCGGGAATTATTTTTAATTATGCTTGAATGTAAAAAACATCAGATCTCCGTAGATATTTAATTGGTTCCCTTGTTGTCGTGTTGCGTACATTGAGATTTGATTCAATTCCACAAAGCATATAGCAATAATACATGCTTTTAATGTTTTGTAATGCTAAATAAATGCAAATATTGCAAATGTTATGTTAGGTATAGATACTTACTGTATAACTATGTAAATATTGACACTTAAAAAACTCTTATTTTTATACCTTGCATAGGAAACTCCAGTATTTGTTTTCATGTAATATTCGGTACAATGGTACTAATGTAAAGAAGCCCAAAATTGTGATGTCAAATCACCCTGAACTTAATTAAGGCACTATAAGTCAGATCTTTTGGTTTCAACCAGAAAATATACATAGAAGATAGACTAGATTTACCGTGAGGGGAGGGGTGGAATTGCTGGGCCAGCCCTGACAGTATTATGCCACTCCCACAAAAGGAGTGAGAGGGCTGTGCTAACAAATGGACTATTCTGGAGTAGTTTGATTCTCTAGCAAGTTAAGAGGCACATTGCAAGTGAAGAAAAAAATAATTTACGTAAAGGAAAAACACTGTAAATAAGCATTTCAAATATTTTATTTTTGTGCTTTTACCTTCAATGTATTATGTTTGTGGCTAGGCCATGCCATGGGACCAGAACTTTATTATGCGCTGTATTAAAAAAAACATCAGAAATTAAATTTACGTATATAACATTTGACCTTGTAAAATGACAATACAAATAGACATGGTGGACACAAACCATCCCAACTCCAGCCAACTTTTGCCATCTATATTCCCACTCCCCTTACTTCCTATGAGTACTGGATAGAATGGACTCCACAAACATGTGTTTTATCACATCTGTCTCCAGTAAGTGTCCTTATACATGGATCTAGTAGTGTCATAGAAGAGTCCAAAGTTCATAGCCTGGTCCAGAGACCCTCACATGGACCAGGCTATAAGTGGTTAATTCTTGGGTGAGGGATAGCCAGGGTAGAGATACTAATGGAATGAAGATTGGGTGGGTTCCCAGGCAAAGCCATAGTTTATGGTGGACGTAGAAGATCTAGTTTAATGTTCTAATTAATTATTTATACCTGGAAAAAGTGTGCTTTTTCTATATCAATCATATCTTGACATAGGCGTGCAGGCGGGTTGGGACAAATATACCTTGGTAAGAAGGGTCTCAGTGTGTGAAAAAAAATATTTTAAAACTTTGAAACCCTTTAAAAATCTATATGGTAGGCAGTAAATCCATTTTATATAGAGAAATCCTTTTTTGACAAGAGATCCATGCTTAATTATGGTCTAAGTCTGGAAATTTGTGGTCTCTGTCTCTCCACTCAAAATGTAGGGTTTCTGATAGGAAAGAGTGATGCATGCTTTGACATAACCGACTGCTGCAAGAATGAGTCCAATAAGGTGTGTGGTTTTGTCCTAGTAATCCATAAAGAAGAGCTGCAAAAAAGCAGCTAAGGGCATCTAAGTAGTACTGGGAGCCAAAGTCAGTGAAAAGACATACTTCCAGAGGGCAGGTCGATGACAGCTAGGGGTCACAGAAAGTGGGTTGCATGACATCGAATGTCATTCAACTTGACAGACATTGGATAGCAGAGCACTGTGTCTAGGCAGACAAAGCTCCATAGAGGAGATAAGCATTTTATTTGCAAAGCTGCTGGACACTGAAAATGGAAGTATAGCAAAAATGGTATTTGGATGCACTCATAACCTCAGAGGCCCCACCCCCTTTTCCAAAATCACTGTATGCTTGATGAACAAAGACATGTGGAAAAACAATTTTGTATATACAGTAGGCTTAACTTACCCCTGGCTTCTGCACTGCACAGTGCTGAGTAACTATCCTTTTTGGAATTGTTTTATGAAGGGGGCAGAAGGGGCCCAGATGTAATGAGCAGGCCTTAAAACACTTTGATGAAGATAATGGAAAGTGCTACAATTTTTCATAGATTTAATTCCTGCACCTTACTTATGTATATGCCTATGCTTCCTTGGAAAGTACTGTAGGACCTTAAAGTGGACCTTTACCCCTTTTCACTAAAAATCACAGCAGCATGCAGCTCTGCATGCTGATTTAAAATCCTCTTACATTCATCAGCTAAACTTGTTTATCACTTACTTACAAATATAGTTCATCTACTTCCTGGTCCTGTTCTGGCACAAATGATGTACAGTATGTGCCAAAGTGTTGCATCCTGGGAAGGTTACATCAGCAGAGCATTGCTGGGAAATCTCATCTGTAATCTCATAAGATCTCAGGGAAAGGCATTTTCCTCCCCTGAGATGATGTGCGTGGTCACATGCCCTAGTCACATGTGCCAGAAATCCAGGAAGTAAAGTGAAAGCTAGTAACCTGCCCTTAGTTAACATGGCCACTGTCAGAAGACTGGGAAAGAAAAGAGACATAAGGTATGCAAAGAATACAAAGCCTCAATTATCTAAAAATATGTGTTTGTAGATCGTCATTATTAGTGTTTGTTGTTATTTTAAAGCTATGGGTAAAGTTCTTCTTTAAGACAATATTCAGAAATCTAAAAAGTTTCATAATAAAAATATACATTGATTAAGGAAATAAAAATTAATTAAACTGGCTTTGTGTAAGCATATCAAGACCTCCAGTTTAGGTCTTCGTATTAAACCAGTTGTATATGGAAAAACCCAGATAGAGCTAAACATGTGCCAGCTGGGATGTAGGTACTCAAGGGAAGAGGACCACAGAGGACTTACACTACAATATATGTGCACTGTATCTGAATACCCTTTCATCATTACATGAGAATATCTGATCAGGTAGGTGCAGCTTTAGCATTTCACATACAGTATCTACTGTTCTATCATGACAGAGCAGAAAAACTCAATACTTGTTGAGCTTTCTTTTTCCAGCCCTGCCTTTGCTTCATGATCCTGTTTGTATTTGTACTTATTTCCAGCTGGCCCAGGGTTTGCACCATCAATTCTCCCCTGCAAACAGGTCTACTTTGTGCAGGTCCTTTTAGTCCATTGATTCTCAACCTTGGTGATATTAGGGCCCAGTAAATTGTTCCAAAAACTTTCCATGACCAGACAAAAAAAAGGTTTTCATGTCATACAAGTATGGAAATGTAAAATATGTATTTAACATGTATTAAAAAGGGGGTAACCAGCCACAAATGAGTAACTGTGATTTAAATAGACATAATGACAAACCGTTTTCAGTCAATAGGTATAGCTAGCTGAACATAGAACTGTAATTACAATATTTAAGAGCTGTAAGTATGCTCAACAAGATTGAACACTTTAATGTGTTTCTAGTGGTCATTGCAGAATATATCAAATATTTTTTCTACCAGGTGTAAGTACCAGTGTAAGACAGTCATTGAACACACATAGTAATTTGGAACATGAATGCTGCTGACCTATAAATTGTAAATCATTAAAACAAGAAAGCTTCATTCTTTTCTTTAACTTGTTAATTAGCATATTGATAATGCAATTTATACTACAGAGCAGTAGAGTATTTTATTAATTTTCAAATAATGCAATTGCCCAGACAAAGGTCATAAATTGTGTCAGTAAATATGTTCTAAAATAATTAATGTTGTCTCCTTTATACTAAATGAAAACTAGAATTATATTAAGTAATCTATTTGCCAGCAATAAAGTCCTGGGATAGCATTTACTTACTAGGTATCCTCTGTCTGTCTTAAATACGCCATATATTACGTGTATATTTATTGAGCAGTCTCCCTAAATATATATCAGCACATAATTCATGTCCTTTTTATGTTACCAAAATCATTATCCGATTTGATCTGTATATTTAGTTTTTCCTAAACATTTCAAATCAGTTTCACAAGCTGGTATACTCCATAAACCTGTTATACATACCCATGGATGTACGAGTATGTACGTACGAGTATATGCTGTTTGAGGATCTAATCTTATATATATGTATATGTGTATATATATATACATAATTCATAGCACATATTTACTTTGCATTCGAAAAAGAATATGCTTTCCAATATGCTTGGAAATCAAATAGGCAAACTTAAATCTTTCTATACAGAATGCTTCTAATATTTTGTGTGCATAGGAACAATATAGAGCACCATCTAGTAGCCACATATTGCTATTACAGCCATTGTGTTTTCCTATTCAAAATACAGACAGCAGCAGCTGTCGGAACAGACAGAAAGCTGCAGCCCAGTAGGGGATAGGCTGAAGCCCGGTAGTGGGCCACAGCAAGGTGATTGAGAACCACTGATTTAATCTTCACCAGTTAGGAAGTTTTTCTTTACTATTTATGGTATTCCTTTCAGCAAATATCATGCAGTAGGGTACATGTAGGGTGTTGCACATATATTATGTTTTATTCATCATGTAATTTTTTTTGTGATTAGAGGTGGTTTTATGCACTATTCATTTAGTATGTGTTATATACATTTCAGCCAAGTCATATTTAAGGGCTCATTGTGAGTTGCCTTTTTCAGCTGGATACTGTTTGGAATATTCTGACTGAAACCAAGTTTAGTGGATTTGTTTGTTACTGGATTTATGTGTTATATGTGGGGGGTGATTATACAGTCTTGCCTTTATGGTGGTTTTGGGATTTTACATATTTGTAGTTTATCAATAAAGCATTGATACTACTTATTGATATGCAGTGAACATTTTTGGGGGACAATTAATATTGTATTATGTAATTCAGATTTAACATGACACATAAATGTTACCTTTACAGACATAAAAGGGAAAATTTATCAATTCTGTTGCATGGCAAAACAATGCTAAATAGTAGCAGTGAGACAGATCATGTGACAGATTTACTGCAAGGTCACAGATTACATTAGGGTGTGCACACAAAAGTACACAGATTTCTGTCCTGCAGACAGGCTTGGTTCCAAACATAAGACGCCTGCTGTAGTCAGCACACTGTCTCTCTTTCCACTGAGACACACACTCTCCCAGCTGGCTTCAGCTGCACACTAATGAAGACCTGTGCAGTAATCACCAAACTACCACCCACGGAATTAGGACTCTGTTCCACCCAGAGCTCTATCAGACTCCTAGTAAAACCAGCCCCAGGACGTGTTTTACCAATACTGGTTAAAGAGCTATTTTTCTTTACCTCCAGATCTCTGCTGGTATTACCTTAGATCATAAATCTAAGAATCCGTGGAGGAATGTATCTCCCGTCAATCACTTTTCCTACGGGCACCCTGTTACAATATATATACTGTGTATATGTATGTAAATATAAATAAATATTGAATATAACATGGGTGCAAAAATGGAAAAAAGGGCCTCAGTCATGAAGGGGTTAAACTTTTTTAAACTTTACAGATGAACAGCTTTACAGATGAAGTAATTTCTTAAATTTTACATCCTTTGAGGTACATTCACCTATCAAATAAACTGAAAAAAACAGGCAACCACTGATTACTTTCTTTTTACAATATAAGCTCTATTAAAGCTTTTACACATAGTTAAAGCTCTTTAATTAGCCTTGTGACTTTAATTCTCAAATCTTATTGGACCCAGCTGAAAATTCCTGTCACTTTTCTTTGAAAATATGTATCCTTATCCTGATGTGTTGGCTTTGTGAGTTCAGTCTTATTAAGAAAATAGAATTTTTTTTGAGGAGACACAAACCTGCACACTATAATAATTCACAAAAATTGCAGAAAATGCACAAATGATAAATAGCTGTTACTGTCTCTAGGTACATTCACCTATGAATACCAGCTTAATACATTGAAGGCAAATTTTATTAGCTACACTTGCAGGTATTAAAGAAATGCTTTGTGTTATTATTTTATGACCAATAATATTATTATAGACAGTGCAATGAATGAATTAACTCTTTCCTCCTTCCTGGTTTCCTGAATGTTTACAGGTCTTACGCCAACATCTAAAATTGGGTCAAGGGCAACTGAGTAAACCTGTGCCTCACATTTTGAAATGTATTGAATAAATCAAGTTATTTAGTGCCATCTTGTATTCTGTGCAAAAGTAGTGACAAAATATACGATGATGAAAGTACTTTGGAATTCCACCAAATTATAACAAGAGCTGTACAGAATCTTTCCTGGGGTGGCAGTGTGAACTCATCTAGAAAATCACGGAGAATGTTACAATTGTAGGTTCTGCCTTAACAAAGTCCTGTGTTCTTGACCCCATTATCATTAAAACATAATTTTTGACACTCGTCAAAAATGGGTTACGTTATAGAACGTTGTTAAGCACCAAGAATATGAATTCCCGCATTTGGCAGGAAGCACCTAGATGTTAACCAGATCTTTTAGGAGAATATTCTAAAGACAAATACATATTGTCCTATTATTTCTGATGTAAAGAAAAAATAGTATTCCAAAGAAAACAAAAAGTGAGAGGCACAGATAACTAAATTGTGGGGGATAAGTGATAGCTCCACCCGATACCTGGGAGTTTTTGTCTTTGGCAGATCCAGTAGGCTTTGATTAGAGTATACCTAAAAATGTTCAGTGTCAGAATACGGCATGATGAGAGACCAGAAAGGAGGGTTAAATTTTTTTGTTAAATCCTTTATTACCAGAAACAACCTGCAAAGTGTGAAGAAATTGGAAAATGTGACAAGCGTCAAACCAGTACATATTGACTATGTGGCAAATTAAAATTATCACAAGAAAGAGAAACCGGATTAAGCGAGATGACTTGTATACTGTAGCATACCAAGACAGAGAAAAAACTAGCATTTGTTCATGAAACAAATTCCAAACCATAGGAAGTACCACTTGCTTGGTACAAATTACATAAATATGCCAGAAACCTCAAAAAAAGTAAAATGTAAAAAAGCTTAGCAAGAAAAACATTTAGAAATTATAAAAGGAGAAGAAGAGCAGATGGAAAGGAGAAGACATTAGATAGAGAAAAAGGGGAGAAACGCAGTGGAAGGAGAGGGGAGTGGGAGGCCAAGAAAAGCAAAGGAATAGGAAGGGGAACTAGCACCCAGTGAACCCATAATAAGAGCCAGGTGGAGTAAGGTCCCACAAAAGAAGACGAGTCCCAGACACCAAGCAAACCAACTACTCTGTGAACTGGAGAGCATCCATGAGGGAGATTAGGAGTCATGACTCTCAAGTAGGGGACCGTGGTTGTGAAATAAAGCCAAGGTCTCCATGTGTTGTGAAACCACTCCTCAGTATTATGGATAGTCAAAGTGAAGTCCTCCATTTGACAAATCTCATTCATTTTGGAAAACCAAAGCCACACAGAAGTGGCTTATTGTGATTTCCACAGGGAGGGGGATCCAGGCCCTAGCAGCGTTGAGCAGGTGAAATGAGAGGGAGGATTTGTATTTATACATAGAATTAGACGTTATATGACGCAGAAAGACCACCAGACTCCGCTCCAGATCCACCAAAATGAGCTGCCTAATGGTATCTCTCGCCACTACCTAGAATGAACATAGACTAGGGCAGTGGTGGCGAACCTTGGCACTCCAGCTGTGCCAAAACTACATATCCCAACATGCATCTGCCTCTGGGAGTTATGTCTGTGGCTGTCAGAGCCTTGCAATGCCTCATGGGACTTGTAGTTCCAAAACAACTGGAGTGCCAAGGTTCGCCATCACTGGACTAGGGCAACATCAAAAATAATGAAGTAGAGTACTGGCTCTGCATCGCCAACAGGTTGAGGGAATACTCACATTGATTTTATGTAGCACCGAAGGAACCCTGTACCACTGTGAAACTAGCTTGTAACCCTGCTACTGAAATGTATTCACTATCGAGGACTTGTGAGCGAAGAATCATTTCCCACTGCTGAGCAAGAAAGGACACGCCCAACTCCTTTTCCCATTTGATGAGAAAGGAGGGGCAATAATCCGAGGAAGTATCGATAAACAATTTATACATCAAAGATAGTACAAGTCTGACTGGCAACACCCATCTGCACACATCTTCAAAAGACATCAGCGGCCTTCTAACATCCAACATTTTAGGGACGGGAAGGAGGAAGTGCTGTTTACATTTTTTATATGAATATTTACATGGGGCACTCAAAGGGCAGGCTAATTAGCTAAGTCTGCTAATGTAAGCTGAACATTGCATAAGGGAATGTATTTATTTTTAAAATTATACTGTGAAGTTATTTCCTGCAGGGTTCAGGGTTCACTTACAGTAATTCAGATATTCTACATAAATCATGAATAGTAATAATAATATACCCCCTATTTGTTTGTGTTCCTTCAGTGATAGACAGGTCGTTTGATCCTAGCACATCCCATATTATGGATGCTAGACTTGCCTTCCCCTACATTTAAAGAACCCGAAGAATTGTTAATCACCTGAATCTACTACAAAACAGCTCTGAAACAGCCAAACACCGAAACTATCAGGTGGGAAAATATACCCTATTTTTTTTTATTTCTTTAATACAGATTTGATAAGCCCAAGCTACAATGTTTCAAAAGCAGTCATTGGGGACTTTGCCAGCATTAAGTGAACACTATATTTTTTACAATATGTCAAGGAACTGTGTTTTTTAAGGAACTAATTATCTAATGATTTCTTAAAGAGCACATCTCCCCTACATAGATAGTATTACTGTTCAATAGTTGTTGAAAGAAAACATTTGATAGATCCAACATTACTCACAAACAAATAATGCCCCCTTGGTGTTATTAAGCATTGGTAATACTTCTCAATCTGATATTAAACTAATCATGTATGCTTGGGGTTAGTGTCACAGGTAAGAATTACTTTCATAGTCATGTATTTCACTCAGTAAATCTATAGTAGAATGACAAACATTTCCTTGTTTTAGGAATATTTTACATGGCAAAGTGGAATAACACTCACTTTAAGGAATTTATTCTACTAGGACTGACAGATGATCCCAAACTTGAAATTATTCTCTTTGTCCTTTTTTTAATTTTCTACATTGTTACTCTTTTCGGAAATATCGGCATCATTATAGCAATCTGGGTGGATTCTCGGCTGCACACCCCAATGTATTTTTTTCTTAATAATTTATCCTTCTTAGACCTTTGCTATGCCACAATTATAACCCCTAAAACATTGGTCAACTTTCTGTCAAAATCAAAAGCCATTGGTTATAATGAGTGTGCTGTGCAGATGTTTTTTTTTGCTGCCTCCGTCTCAACTGAATGCCTCTTATTGGGTGTCATGGCTTATGATCGCTATGTAGCAATATGTAATCCACTCTTGTATTCTTCTGTAATGGCAAAACGGATTTGTATGCAGCTTGTAGCTGGAGCTTACACTCTGGGCTACCTCAATTCAACACTGCATACAATTTGTACTTTCCAGTTGCCGTTTTGTAAGACCAACAAGATTAACCACTTCTTCTGTGATGTTCCTCCTCTCCTGAAACTATCCTGCACCAAAACCACAATGAATGAAGCCCTGATGTTCATATTTGGAGGCTTTATTGAGTCAAGTTCACTCAGTATCATTATTGTCTCCTACAGCTACATTATATCGACTATACTCCGCATCCGATCCAAGGAGGGAAGGAAGAAGGCATTTTCAACATGTGCCTCTCACTTATTGGCAGTTACCATATTTTACAGCACTATCCTTTTTATGTACTTAAGACCTACTTCTGCATACTCCATGAGCCAGGACAGGGTTGCTTCCGTCTTTTACAGCGTTGTTATTCCTATGTTGAACCCACTTATCTATAGTTTGAGGAATAATGAAGTTACCCAAGCTTTAAAGAAAATTAAAGCAAAATATTGTTGTAAATAATGTCACAGCTAATGAAAAAAGAAATCCCTTTCATATATTAATGCACAGAATGTACAGTACATTATGTTATATTACAAAGTCATTAACTTTTTTTTCCTGTTATTTATGAAATGCCTTTTTAAAATAGAGTTTATTAATTGTCAAATATATATGAGAATATTATTTTTAATCCATGTGTATTTGCATACATTTTCCTTGCTCATTTTTTTGGGTTAAATCTGTAACAAGGTACAAATGTACAACTTTATATAAAAAAAAAAAACATTTTTGTTGATCCATTTAGAACAAATGCAGCTTTCATCTATATAATATATTTATTTATGACATCTTTCTTGTCTTTTTTCTGGACTTTTAATGCAGATGCAGACTTTGATTTAAGATTAATCAGAACCAGTGGGTTTTAGTACAGGAATAGGATGCTAGATGTAACAAAAAAGCAACGAGTGGGATTGCACCATCAAATGATCAAACCCCATAATTGCCAAAGATAGCTAGACTTTTGACTGGGACTGAGGACTTTTTTCTTCCAGCACTTGGAATTGTTATTTTCTGCTACATGGCAGACAGGTTAGATTTTGATCATTGCATTCTGTTCGATCTAGCCACATACTAGTAAATCTGCGAAATTTGCAAAAGTAGGTGGGTTTGCAGGGTGGGTGGGTTTTCGTCATGGGTTTCCAGGGAGACATCTGACAGAGCCTTCCAAACCCAACGTAGCAGTGGCATATAGAGCACTAAAAAAGGGGTAACTGAACAGCAGCCTATTACCTGGTACTGCTGCCTTTTATTAAGCAGCCATCTGGATTAGTACCCCACCATTGCTAGAGGGCTGTTTTTGCACTTTCAACACAATGAGAAGGCTTAAGGTTGCCTAAATGGAAGCAAGGCTGACACCAAGAACAGTGCTGGGTATTCCTTGGCGGTCAAACTTCATTCGCAGAGTTCACCCTCTGCTTGCACCAGTTGTCATACAAAGTTAGACAGTTACCATGGTGATTTACTCTGTTTTGTTTGGTGGCCTCAGGAATATCTACATTGGCTCCCTCACCTAAAGCGCCATTTTGGGCCTCTTCTACCCATTTTTCCTCTTTCCCTCAAATCTCTCTTGTATGTTATAGAGGGTTTCTTTTAAGGTCATATAGGCCCTTTCTCATCCTGAATGCAAGTCATCTATGAAGCACCTTTCCCATCACCTGTCTCCACCACAGAGATTTCCTGGATTTAATGAACATTAAGTATGTATTCTTACACATTCCAGTTTGTCAGAGCTACCAAAGCTTCCTCAGGTTCACCTTTTGAGACAAACATCAGTTTGTGGCCCTTCCTTTCATCCTAGCCTCTGCTCCTCACGTTGTTCACCAAGGTCTTGATCCCAGTGCTTGTTCTCAATCTGAGGGGGATCCTCATTGTGGGACATCTAAACAACCTTCGCTTAAGGGTGGATTCTAGGGATGCACAGATACCAGTTCAGATACCAGTGCCAATACATGCTACAATCATACATTAAAACTGGACGCACAAATCCCAGGTACTTGGTCTGACGTATGCCCGGACCAAACCTGCGGTACGTCAATCACATGTGGCTATACACAGTTTTGAACCAAGCGTGGCATCCCGAGGACGTGCCGATGCCACTCTCAGCCTCACCCTGCACAGAGATTTTCCAGCTCGCAGGACAACAATCTCAGGCCAGCAGACAGAGAGAGCGATCGTCACCAGGGTTGGGTAACTCCACAGTTAACCCTTTACCCACCAAACGTTCGCTGCCACCATGTGTTTTTTAACAGAAACAAAGACCGTGCCCAGCAAGTGCTGTGACAATTTAAAACACTTAATGCCTCTGATACCGCTGTCCTCTCACACAGGAATATGACAGGATTCACTATACAGTAGCGCTCTTCACAGAGGCAAGGATGCTTTAAGTTCGTATTTAGAGAGTAGAGAAAAGCTTAATGAATTTTAAGATTGTCCTTTAATAAAAGAAACGGTACAGAAAAAGATATTAATAAAAAGAGGCACAGTGAAATAAAAGGGAATAAATAGGTGAATACTTAACAGTCCTGGTTTTAGGAGTTCTGACAGAGTTCAGAGTTGTATAAGCAAAGGAGAAATCTGCAGGGCTCTTCTTCAAGCAAACTTTCAGCAGATGATGTCCAGAGATGGGAGGGGAACTCTTCTGTGATTATAAGACTTCTTGATGTTGCTGGAGCGCCTTTCCTGATGTTTCAAGACAAGAGCCTCTCTCTAGCTACCTCAGCAGC
Organism: Nanorana parkeri; assembly: GCF_000935625.1. Lineage (NCBI taxonomy): Eukaryota > Metazoa > Chordata > Amphibia > Anura > Dicroglossidae > Nanorana > Nanorana parkeri. The sequence goes on along the minus strand of NW_017307026.1, from coordinate 605,290 downwards.
ATCTTTTTGTTAGCCCTCCAGGGAGTGTCACGTAGCCGGCCCCTAGGGCAGGGCTGGGGAGGGAGAGCAGGAGGGACGCGCCTTTATTTTACAATATTACTGTACAATTCCAAATTATGAAATGGAGCTGAAAAGACTTGCCTGTAACTGTATAGAGCAGTTGATACACCCTGCATCAGAAGCGTTGAACCCTTGGACAATCCCGCCAAATATGTGAGAAAGAACCCTCTGTGACAGTAATAAGGTTTGAGCATATAAATATTAACCCCTTCATGATCGTGGCCTTTTTTTTCCCTTTTTGTACCCATGTTATAATCTACATTTTAGGCCTGAAAATTACTTCAAACCCCCAAACATGATATATTTTCTGAAAGCCAAGACCCTGTAGAATAAAATGGCAGCCGTTGCAAGCTTTTATATTGCCCGATATCAGCGCAACTCTTTATCAAACCCCAAAATTCAGGAAAACATGCACTTAAATGCCCCAAAACACAATAAAATAACCATTTTTAAATACAATATAAAAGATGAGGTTACAACTAATACATAGATACCCAACATGCCCAGGTTAAAAATTATGTGCGTCCATGAAACTGCAACAAAATTCAGTACCCCAAAAAGTCCATAGATGACGCTTTAAAAGCCCCTACAGGCCATCATTTTAGAGATACGCATAAATATTGGCCCTAGAATTATTGCTCTCACTCTGGCGTGCCTGGCGATACCCAACATGTGTAGCACGATCATCTTTTCATACGTAGGCGCACCCAACACGTTTACGCAAATACGCGCGGGGGACAAAAAATGTTTTCATTATTTTTACATGTATGCACTGCATGGTATGAGTTCTGTCACTGAAGAATAATTGTTGATTGTTTAGATGTGCATTTGGATTCGGACGAACTGCCAAAACAACGTATTTCTGTCAATTTGGCAGTTCATCCGAATCCAAATTACTATATATTTGGGCATATAGTAATTCCTTAGTGTTTTAAGTTTTGAATCTGCGCTTAATGGATGCTCTAAGATGTCAATTAAAAGCTGCTGCAATATAGACAACTGTGTCTAGAAGAATGTTATACCAGATATAAAGCGCTAACCATTCAATTAGAGGGAAATTAATCTAACTCTGTGATAACCTAATAGAGTGTATACATTTTCTGATATTCCATCTAGAAATCCATGATCTGATTGTGAACAACTTGATAAGTGAAATCAATCAATAAGTGGAGGCAGCTCTATGCATTAGATACTAACCTCGTGCAACAACCTAAGTGTCAATAGGAATTTGGGTCTGGTACTATTAATAATGCCTGTCCCTCAATCCTTATATACCACAATCTCAATATATGTGTATCAATTAATAGTGATGAGTGTAAATATTGAATTGATATGAATTAAATGCATTAAGTGAACGCCGATAAAATGAGTGCAAAATAAACAAACTTAATAACCATAAATCATTAAACAAAATGCATAGTCTTCTAGCCACAAATAATGGATAACCCTTACGTGCTAATAGTGTAAACACCGTGATTAGTCCACCCAAAAGTCTCTGTGGCAAATCCTATCTCCCACCAATCTGTGCAATAAAGTGGGACCTCCAGGAAAGGTTTAATGAGATTTGCTGGAGATCATGTAACTGTCAGACGTCCCCCCTCCAAAGTGCGCACTCACCGCAATGTGTTGGCTGTGACAAACAGGGTACACTGAAGACGCTGCAGCACTGTGAGTTATCAAACTAACGCCTGTTGCGGTGAGTGCGCACTTTGGAGGGGGGACCTCTGACAGTAACTATCCAGACTATCCAATTTTGCGGTGAGTGCGCACTTTGGAGGGGGGACGTCTGACAGTTACTATCCAGACTATCCAGAGTTAGATTAATTTTCCTCTAATTGAATGATTAGCGCTGTATATCTGGTATATCATAGTAATTCCTTCTATGGGTGCCACCATCTAGGTGCATCTGACGCAAGGCTGTAGCGAGGGCGAGGCTACTGAGGCTCTCGCCTCCCACGCAGATGTTGGGGAAGGGGGGGGGGCACAACCATGAGGGAGAAGTTGGGCGGCACAGCTCTGCACAAAGGATCGGTACATCACTGATATGTACCGATCCTCCGCCGCTCGGCCACGCACAGAGCACAGCCTGCAGCTTTTCCTCTGGATGCCCGCTGCTCTCCCCCATCTGTATGCAGCGGAGATCCGAAGAGAAGTGAGGGAAGCCCTGCAGCCTCGGGGGAAGGGGAGCGGAGGAGGGAGCCCATGTCACAGCAGCATGGCCAAGCGGTGAGGAGAGAGAGCCGCTCGGCCAGGATCTGACAGCCGGCGGCTCTCTCTCCTAACAGCACAGCCATACTGCTGTGACAGCCGCTCCCTCATCCGCCCCCTCCACCGGCTGAAGTGCTTCACTTCTCCTCAGATCCCGCTGCCTACAGATGAGGGAGAGCAGTGGGGATCCAGAGGAAAAACTGCAGGCTGTGTTTTTTTCATGGCCGAGCGGCGTAGGATCGGTACATATCAATGATATGTACCGATCCTCTGTGCAGAGCAAACGCTGGAGCGATCGACTGATCACTCCAGTGTTTGTAAATAACTGGGGACACAAAAGTCATAAATCCTGAAGCACTCCTTATCGGAAATCCCCAAAACAAAGTAAATGGGTGCTTGAAATCACTGCGGATGGCGCCGCACACAAAACAGCTTAGAATGTTGATGTCACCAGCACACCAACACGACAGAAGCTCATAAGTCACTGCAAATCCATTTATTGATAAATGTCACTCAGAATAACATTGTTATTCTGAGTGGCATCCTACAATAAATGGATTTGCACTGACTTATGAGCTTCTGTCGTGCTGGTGTGCTGGTGACATCTACATTCTAAGCTCTTCTACATAGTACTATGTTTCCCCAGTTATGAATGAACAGGAAGTGCTTTACATCACTTCCTGCTCATTCATGACTTTCTCAATGGGTAGTAGCACTCACTACAGAGGCTTCTTCCCATTCAGAAACTGCTTGATAGTAAATATTTTCTGAATGAATGGGAAGCCTCAGTACTTTCCATTCATTTAGAATAGATGCTGCCGAAAAAGAGATTGAGGACTCTGTGTCCTCAATTTCTTTTTCTATTTTAAAAGGGAAATATCAGGAGGCTGTTTAGATCCCTAATATTTCCTCGAAGCCCCCCAACAGTAAAAAAAAAAAAATCCTGGAGGTTGGGCACATGACATCACATGACACCGCGCGTGCGCAGCGCTGGGTGACATCACACACCTGTTGGGGGGCACTTTTTTGTTCTTGCCTGTTCTTGCTCAAAAAGGAGCTAGCTACAGCTCTGATCTCACGTCACATAAGAAGACACACCACCCTCTTGGGTGCAGCAAGATGTTTTTTCAATGTGCAGTTTCGGATTCGGAGGCTCTTTTCCTCCGAATCTGAAACAGCATAATAATTCATTTTGTCCAAAACTTTATGCTGTACACATCTACCATAGTGTCCAAAAACTTTTCTTATAATCTTACTTTTTCGTGAATAGGGAATATTAAAATTGTTCTCTTTTTGCCATCCCAATGTCCCGTTTTTGACTCAAGGAAATATGGTCAGCCTAAATATAACCCACTGGGTTTGTTTGATCTTCAATCAAATGTTGTGCACTTTTGCTTCTTGATTGTGTGAAAGACCTCTTGTCCTTTTATAGGTTGATTAATATTATGTATGTCGGCATTACACAAAACATTTGTGTTTGCTGGTGCTACATATGGTCCAGAACTTAAGCATGACTCTTTTCCAAAGACTCATCTTCATAGTAACCATAGCATACTAGTCACTGGGTTTTTTTTTAGCATGAAAGTTTTTTTTTATTGAATGAAACAAGCAAGATATACAATATCAGTTAGATATACATTCAGGAATAATGAGGAAGAAAGTCGTAACCAAGTTTCAATGAACATTCTTCGATCCTTAAACTACAACAGGACAAGTAACTTAATAGTTAAAGCTATCAATAAATACAAATCTAAGGATATATGGAATAAAGACTTTCAATAGGACTATCATTGGTGATACAGATCGGATATACACAGAGATTTGACATCTCTGTCAAGAGGAAGAGAGAGAAAAAGAAGAAAAAAAGTGGAAAGGAAACCATAAGAGGATAAATAGAAGAAAGAAAGAAAGAAAGAAAGAAAGAAAGAAAGAAAGGAGGAAAAGACTATGGAAAGTCAAAGGACATCAAGTTGACCTAGGGAACCTGTCAATTTTGTTGTGAGATACCATAAAGAATATTGAGAAATGGACATTAAGGGGGTGATTTACTAACCTAAACACACGCACGCACCAGGTGTGTGTGATTTTCACACAGCAAAACGTATTTATCAACCAAAAAGTCTCTAAAAGCATATTTCCACTAATGCCATATATGGAAAAATCATGCACATGATGCATATATAATGCTGCTTCACAGTTTAGACAAAAATGGTTAGCTCATGCATTTACATTCCTGCATTCATCAACGCAAGCAACACAACATAGAGCTAATTTACACAACATCACCTTGCAATTCATGCTTGGTTTTGCACAACACACCTGCTGGGTGTGTACACACTACAAAGGTGTTTAGATTCCACCCATAGATCATGCTGGGAGGGAACACACTACAGAGGTGTATACATGTTCGTGGCGTGTTTATAAGGTTAGTAAATCAACCCCTAAGTCTCGCAATTGTTGTATAGATAGTTCAGAAGTGAGATAGGGAGTGTAGGTGGATATGGAAAGTATGAATTGATGGGGGGTCAGATGATATCCAGTTTGTTAAGATGGCTTTCTTAGCAGATAGGAGGCAGAAGTGTTCACAACGAGAGAGAAGGGAGGGTCTATTTAATGATTCCGAGGGTAGGGCATGGAATAGACAGAAGGCCGGTGATAAAGTGTTAGTTTTAGTCGAATGTGAGTTTATGTATGCGATTATGGCAGACCAGTAGTTTAGTATAGTGGGACAGAACCAAAGTAAATGGGAAGTTACCGGAAGGGGTGTTTACATTTGGGGCAAGCTGTTAGCCATGTGTTGATGGGGCTAGTATATGGTATATTAAAAGAATGATATGCTTTGTGAATGATCCTAAATTGGATTTCTCTCCAGGATTCACTTATCATAGATTTCCTAAGTTGTTGCCACCCCCGTTCAATAACAGACAGGGTGTCGACTAGTCACTGTTAACATAGAAAAAAAATACTGGCAGAAATGGTTTGTGTTGAGAAGAATGTACTGTATAGTAGCCTTAAGAGCCATGTCATAACAGAAAATTATTGTTGCAGCATAAATTGCATTAGCCTATTTGTACCATTTACCATCAGTGAAAAAGAGAGCATCTGAAATAACACTAGCTTAATTTTCCCTACTGTAAAAATGCTGAACCCATGGCATTTTAATGTGTCCTTGCTGGTATGAAAAATTCTATCATAGAGCTTTTAAACTTTATAGGCTATTAAGCCCAAAACACTACATCGGTAGTGCAAGGTTTTTACTCTGTGGGCTAAATAAAAGGATGCATTCTTTTGATGCTGCAGAGAGTGGCAAAGTTCAGATAATTTTAGTTCCCTGCGTACCCAAAATATAAAAGGCTTGGATAAGATACACACTAGCATCTGCCTCAATGGCAACAAATTGGCAACAAAATCTGTTTTTCCACAAAATTGTCTCAGATTGCATTAATCCATCATCTTCCCAAGTGAACTTGCAAATTCATGTCACTATACTACCTTGTTTATGTGGACTCAACCCACTAAACAGATCTGCTGAAGCATTTCGCCCTGGAGGTGGCGAGGGTGATGACAAAGTTGTTCAAACAGCACAATCCCCCTAACATAGAAATCTCATAAATGGAGCTATCCAGTGAACTAGTAATTCAATAGTATGTTTTTTTTTTTTTAAACCCAGGAGATCAATCCATAAATGTGTTACTTTTTGCGATACTCCTTCTCCCCGTTTTGCATATATGATGACAAAGTTGCTGTTTTCATGACAAAAAAAGTGAAAAATAGCAAAAATGGTCAGTTTGTCATCAGCTAAGGTGTTCTTGGATTTTGTAGGTGGTTCAAAAGCACTGCAGCCTGGGGCAGTGTGACAACTTTGTCACAATATTTTATTAATATAGTGGGATATTTTTGGGTTAGGGAATGTAAGCATTTTTGATAACATTCCCTTCTATTGTTTCTACGTTTTGTACTGTATTGTTTGTGTCAGTTTGGAATTTTTGGTATCTATACATTACACACAAACAATTAAATCAAAAAATAATCAAAAGGAGTTCACCAAACTAGGTTTATTCTCCTTGTCATCTTACTGAGAGCAGATTGGAGTTCTTTATTTCTCATGCTGTAGATTACAGGGTTCAGTGCTGGAATTGCTACTGTATAAAAAACCGATACAACTTTGTCCTGATCTGTAAAATACTGGGCGCTAGGACGTAGATACATAAACAATATTGTGCCATAAAACATTAAGACAACAGCCAGGTGAGAGGAGCAAGTGTAGAAGATTTTACGTCTTCCTTCTGTAGAGCGAATTCCAAGTACAATATATATTATGTAACCATAGGAAATCATAATAGTGACAACTGATATGCCGCTGATGCAGGTGACTGATGCTAAGAGCACTCCTTCATTGACAGATGTGTCTAAGCAGGCAATCTTTAACAAAGGGGGGTAATCACAGTAAAAATGATGAATGCTGACTGAACCACAAAATGTCAGTTGCAAAGCATAGAGAGCATTTAACAAAGAAGTCACAATGGCCATAGTGTAACAGCTCGCTATCAATTGTCTGCAAGTTGCTTCTGTCATAACGTGGTGATATTTTAATGGTCTGCTTATTGCAACACAGCGGTCACATGACATTAACCCCAAGATCAAGGACTCTAGACTGCCAAATATGCTAAATAAAATAAGCTGAAGCATACATGCACTGTATAAGATAGTGGTGTCTCCGACAATCAAGATGTCCAGTAGTTTGGGGGTGATGATGGAAGAATAACAGAGGTCTGAAAAGGACAAATGACTAAGAAAAAAATACATTGGTATATGGAGACTAGGAACAGTCTTAAATAATATTATAATGCTAGTATTTCCCACAATAGCAAGAATGTATATAAGTAAGAAAAGTAAAAAAAGAAACTTCTGGAGACTGTGATCATTAGTTAAACCCAATAGGTCAAATCTGCCCAAAAAAGTGTGATTTTTTGGAAAATACATGTCTTGCTTCTGAAAGTCTATTGCATATTCATATCAAATGTTTGGTGTAAAATATAAATACAAACATAATATTATATGACCCTCAGGGGACAACATAGCTGTCTGCACGGATCTGTGAGATATGACAAGTTGCAGCAGGTTAGGCTTTTTTTTTTAATTCTTTGTTAATAATGAAAAATGAGGCATTTGCACACATGATATGCGCAGAACCGTGTTACAGATTCTTCCAAACCATCATGTGCATACATCAATGTTTATTTAAAGGTTTTGTAAGTAATGTCAGTTGGTTTTCCTTTTCTGCACATTACAAATTATTACTGTTTTTTTTTTACATGCCGTTTAATACATCCCATTTGTAATTAATTATTTTATTATAAGTATTTATATAGCACCATCAATTTACCATTAATGTCTCAGAAAAAAAGTAAAGTAAGCAAATAGAAGAATCCAGAGAAGTGCGAAAGAGCGAAGAAGGAAGAGAAAAAACTAGAGCTCGTAAGATTTAATATGAAAGGCAGCATTACTGACCCTTAAAAGTGATCATTTACATGCTTCATGGTCATCTTTGAAGTGTTAGATATTTCTTTTGTTATGCCTATTTTTGCATTGTGAGAATCTTTTACATTACATTTCCATTAGCTTTCTTCCCTGATATATATCATAAAAATTTCTTTTATGATATACATTCATAAAAATGCTCTACAAATGTTTGCATGCTTGCAGAGTGATCCATCTATAGCTTAGTAGCTTAGTGGAAAGGAAACTTTCCAAAACCTCAGAATCCAAACCCTCTTCATTGCTGAGACATGTGCATTCTCTAGGCTAGAGGGGGCACAACCTCCTAATAGGAGAAAGAAAGATAACCAGTAAAATAAGAAAATACTATTTTACAGAGAGTAGTGGATGCTTCAAACAGGCTTCAGGCCGAGTTTGTGAGCCTATTAGTAGTGAGCTACTAACCTGCTGGGGATAAACATATGTCTGTGTTCAGAAGGAAATGTAAAAAAAAAAGGAAGACTCAATGGATTTATTGGCCTTTCTCTGTCATCAGTCTTTTATGTTTTCATACTGAAACATCACACCCATGCCATGTCCCATAGATGCTATAAATAGATGTAGATATCTGCTACCAGCAAAGAGCACTTACAAAAAAAAGCATGTACTGTGTTATCTCTAAAATTGGTATTCCTTTTATATGAAGTCATATAACATAATCAATTAGACTTTTCGCTAATGGATGCAATAGGGCTCTGTGGACAATCAACTAAATAGAAATAGCTGAATATTAACAGCAAACCACAGTAACTCTCAGAGCAACATTCTTGACTCAAAGGACATATACTTTTAAAAGTTTGGCAATATACATTCATCAGCATGAAAGTCATGTAGTTTTATATTGAAATAAAATCTTAATGATATATTTGATATTGAAATAAAATCTTAATGATATCTTTGAGTTCATGAACAGTCTTCATAAAAGTATTTTTTATTTAATAATATGAAGTGCAAAAAACAAAAAAAGTTCCATGCATAATCTAAAACAATATTAGCTGAATAAAAAATGTTGCAGAGATGTAGGTAAAGTCCCAACACTTGGTAGCCCAACTACTCAAATCAACTCAACTACTACTGTAAATCATGCCCTTTGTGTTCTATTTTAGTTCTTAAAAAATGCATGTTATAAAATATGTTGGCTGCCACTGCTGACCTATCTGTTAGTTACCTGTCTTTTATGCATATCCTCTGGCTGGATTCAATATTTTCTTAGTCACTGGTCCATAGCAAGCAAGCAGTTTAGGAATCTTCACCTTGCTATCTAGTAAATGATGACTCAACATGACAACCGAGCATCTAGAATTGTTGCACTGTCAGCAAAGGCAGCCAAGTTATTTTTCTTATGATTGGTTTCATTTAAGTTGTGTAATAACTTTTGACATATTTTTCTACTTACTATGAAATATAGACGTTCTAACAACATAACATAAGGTGCATCAGTCCTAGCTAAGAATATGCAAAACAATGTTTCCACCATTATCTTCTGTGCAATAAACACATTATCCAGAAGGTTCCAGTTCTATAATACATTTGTTCTGCTATTATTTATCTCTTACCAGTTTTAAATATATAAGAAATTATAAACAATAACTATTAAGATATCAGCTATATATAGTATATATTCTTGAGCTCTCTGGGAGTGAGAAATCCCCTGAGTTTGCACAGATGATATCATTATATTTTACATTTGAAGCCTAATAACAACATTGCTCTGAGGATTAATTTAGAACCACAAATATTATTTACAGTCTTTTCACACTATATCTAGTTGGCATATATAAGTATGTGTAACAAGCATAAAAATGGTCGGCTTGAATCTTCAGAGAACCATCTGAGTGTCCTGGGAGTCCTTAAAACCTTCCATTATTGGATAGAAAGTTGAGATTTACCCATCTTCCACACTTGACTTCTGGTCCATCAAATTGTTGGGTGGCCTAATGAATATTAGACAGGTGCAGGATTTGGGCTGGAGCTTAAAGTAACACTACACTCAGGAGTTAAATCTTACAAATCACCTCAAGTAGCTTAACTGATGACAAAAATGTATCTTATTTGTGTATCACTCGTCTGTAGATCCTCAAATCATCTCTGAAATGGTGCTGACACTGTCCTTCCTTCTAGAGGGTGGCTACTTTTGTTCCCCATGGTCCCTGTGTGTGTTGCAAAGTAGTCACTACTCCAAGCTTGCTCCCATGATGTACTACAATCTCACATTTAGGGGGTTATTCACTAAGTTGCCGAAGGCAGCCTAGTGAATAGCTGAAGTGAAGTGAGCCGAACGCCGGTCGGCTACTCACTTCAGCCCTGTATGACTGATTACAGCCATACATTGGCTGGCTTCGGCTCCCTTCGGTTCAAGAAGTGAAGAACACTTCGAAGGGAAGAACACGTTCGACTCAGCCAACCCAGATCGGAACCTCAGGCAGTTCACTTGCTGCCGTTTGCCCCTATTTTCATAGGGGCCAAGCGGCATGAGTGAAAAGCCGAATGCCTCCGAGGTAGCAAGTAGAATAAAAAAAATGTAATGTAATGTAAATGTGACCCTTCAGGTTTTGTAGGAAAGTTAGGAGGGACCCCACTTTAAAAGTAAAAAAAAAAAGAGTGTGGGGTTCCCCCGTAAAAATCATACCTGGCCCTTTAGGTCTGGTAGGAATTTTAAGGAGAAACCCCTTCCCCCAAAAATGGGAGGAAAAAACGTGGGGTCCCCTCTAAAACTCCTAACCAAGCCCTTAATCTGAGCACAGGCCTGGCAGGGCCGGAAAGGGGGTGAGGCGAGCGAGCCGGCCCCCCTCCCTGTACCATACCAGGCCACATGCCCTGGGCATTGGGAGGGTGCTTTTCCAGGGTCCTTCCCTGGAAAAGCACCTTTCCCCCGTGCCGATGGGGACAATGGCCTCTTCCCCACAAGCCCTGACCCTTTGGTTGTGGGGGGTCTGTCTTGTGAATGAGTAAGGGGTACTTGTACCCCTAAATATTCACTTAAGGTTTAAAAGTAAAATGTAAAAGAAACAATCCTTTAATTGAAACAAACAAAACAAAGGTTTTTGGCAAGTCCTTTAATCAAAATATAAAAACAGCAAAAATAAAAAAGTGAATACACCGCTGTGACATCATGGCCGGCTCCGCCCATTTGTTGTCATTCAATGACAGGCCACTGTCCCCAAATTACCTGATGTAGAAACTGAGTTTGACAATTCATTCCTCTTCAATTCAGTCTGACAGGGCTATTCACAAAAGGGTGAAGAGTTTGGAGAAGGCAGGATAAGTGAACAATCTAGGACAACATAGCTGAACTGAAAAGTGAGCTGAATTGGATACTTTTTCCACATCAGCTATGTTGTCCTAGATTGTTCCCTTCTCCTGCCTTCTCCAAACTCTTCACCCTTTTGTGAATAACCCTGAGAGTGTATCAGAAGGCCACAACCTGGGAGCTTTTCTGCAGCTTAGTGCAGCATTCCTTGCTGGGTGGGCTTGTAAGTACAAGGTGACTCCTTAGACTTGCACCCTGAGTCTTCATCAATTTGGCCACTGACATCATATTTTCAAGCCAGAAAGCACAGGCCTAGATATAGAGACACATGTTGGGATAGAAGGCATAGATAATTATTTTCAAAAGCTATTTTCAGGTTTGAGGGGGTCAGGTGATTTTTCTGGCAGGGAAGCAGTAAAAGGAGAAAAGGTGCCAGACACATATTCCCCAAAGTGGCGGGTTTTTTCTTGCAATGAACACTAGAGTGTATTATCTGAGAGACAATAGACACATGTATTTTTAGTACTAGAGCAAAGACCGCAAACTGCAAAGTACAAGGCAGGATTTACCCTGCAGCAAACATTACAAATTTGGCAAATGCGGAAACAATCTGCAGCACCTTTACAATGCCATAGCACTGAAATAGGCCAGTAGTGGTGTCTGGATGACAATTATTAGTTTAGATTGCAGCATCACCAGCAGGGTTTTGTAATCATTGATCCAAGACTGGTTTATCTTAATTAATGTGAGCTGGTCCACACTATTATCGGGCAGGTGGATTCACTTCCCTGTAACAAAAGCTTCTGCTCTGCTGAATGTCCTCTCAAACAGCACACTGGTTGCAAGGCAGACCAGAATCTCCATCACTTACTGTGCAAGCTTTGCCTGGTAGTCCAGCCTGATTTTCACTTTTGCGAGTGTCCACATCAGCCTTGGACCCAATGTAGTCAACAATCATGTGGTTCAGGGGCTGCCTGTGAGTGCCCCTTGCATCCAGGCCTGGGTGCTGGAGCTTCAGGTAACTCTTTGAGCAGAGGGAGCTGCAGCCACCACTGCTACTCCTTTTAGGGATCAGAGAATCAGAGGCACGTTGGTCATCAGAGGGGATCCTGCCACCATCAGGAAATGCAACAAAGAGGTTCTTATGCAGGACCTGCATAAGGTGCATTTTGGGCCTCCCCTCGCGATAATGGCAGTAGATTGGCCATTTTATGCTTGTGCCAGGAACCTAATAGTGGTCCCTCTCTTTGAAGACCTAAATACTGGGGTCCTTGTGCAGGTATTTGGGCATAAAAGACCCATTCACCACAAAGTGCCTACAGCAGAGGATACTGAGTTCTTGGTGTCACTGAGGACAACACTGCCCTCAACAATCTCATCTCACCCATGGACAACTGCCCAAGTTTGGGAGGGGGAATTGTCACCCTTAAAGCTTCTCTCATTTTCTCCTTATCCTCCGTTCCAGAACTCCAACCCTCCTCCTTCTCTGCCTCACAAGCATGTAGGCAGTAGGCAAAGGATCCTGCTGTCCCTGAGCCAACAGCAAGCCTTCTTTCCCCTATTGCTGTGACTCCAGTGATCAGTCCATCAGGCTGAGAGAAATTGTATCACTGTTGCCCACCTTGTTGTGGCTTACCATTTTGGTTGCCTCCTCAAGAGGAGCCAAAATGCTGCATGCATCCTAAATGATGAGCCTTTGAGGTGGTTAAAAGAACCCCAGCTCCCCAGAGCCTGTCATTGCACCATGATTGCAGAGGTCATGGCACGCTGCAACATAGCCAATGTTAAGTTTTAGCATGTGGGAGTATCACAGATGAGGCGGTTGGCAGGCAGCTGATGCCGCTGCATTTCTGCCAGGCAAACATTGCCTGGGTATGACCACCTAATGTGGCCACAAACCCTTCTGGCCTGATGAAAGACTTACTAAAAGCCAGGGTTGCTCATGTGTCACATGTGTAATTTTTCCAAGGCAAAAGGTGGCCCACAGGGTAGTGCCGTTATTACACATGAGCAAAAGCCACTTTTTAAGTTGAAATAAATTAGATTGGGGCGCAGCTTCTGTATTTTAATTTGAATTCCCCTTTTGCAGAAAAAATAAACCCCTGGGTAATCTGAAGAAAAAGCAGTTTGTTTAATTACGTTCCTTCCAGATTGCTTCCTGAATGGCAGGGGCTGGTTCATTATAATCACCTGGTGCACTTTCAGCGGTTGATTTACTAAAAGCAAATAGACTGTTCACTTTTCAAAGGGAATTTTCACTTTGCAAAGGAATTTGAGAATAAGGTGAAAATTCACTTTACCAAGAATACCCAATCCTGTACAAAGAAAATGAAAAAACTCATGATGATGGAAGTCAGGAAGTTTCACCTTGTTTAATAAGCTCAGGGAAAAAGGGTAAACAACCTATACATGAACCACTCAGCTTTCTGATGAGGAAAGTTGCAAGGTCTGCATCTCTTTAAAGTATTTAACCCTTTGGGAGTATTACATCATAAATGAAATTCCTACTACATGGGATACCTAAATTTTGACGTATCTTAGTGCAGACATCTGAGAAAATCACACAACCAGGAAATTACATTTCTGGGGGCATTCTGTAGACCCACAGTGTACAGAACACCTCCTGCCATATTGCATTACATTTTTATAACTGTTTTAGAAAATTATAGAGGCTACATATTGAAATGGAAAAGTGCTTTTTAATACCATTAAATTAGAAAATGGCCTGTGTAGCTATATTTTTTTTATGAAGGTGGAGTTCTCTTTTAAGTGAAGCTTATCAATTAAACAAGTGATGCCAGAATACAGTGTTGCTGTCACTGTCTGGTAAAATCATACTGTTCTGTAACACTGCATACAGCTTAAAGGCAGTTTAAAGGATTGGTGTTTTTTCTCTCGATGTTGCATTAGAGGATCCCTTCCCTCTGTACAGTATTTAGAATTTTGTTTTGCTTTTTTAAATGACCCATATGACAGTGCCCAGCCCCCCATTCCCTTTATGACAATAGCTTGCCTATTAGCCTTAAACATGTCCAGAATTTTAGTATCAAGATTGCTCCCCACCTCCCCCTCTTCCCCCAGGAAGACTTCAGTGGAATGCACTGCTGACTTCAGCTTTCGTGAATTTCAAACGGGTCGGCAAATTCCCCCGCAAATCGAACCCAGGCAGATTCACCTACATACAGGAAGAGTTAAGCTTTACAGGGTTATTCACTAAAGGGTGAAGAATTTGGAAAAGGCAGGAGAAGTGAAAATACTGTAACTGATTTGGAAAAATTCTCCAATTCAGCTCACTTTCCAGTTAAGCTATGTTGTCCCAGATTGTCCACTTCTCCTGCCTTCTCCAAACTCTTCACCCTTTTGTGAATAACCCTGTCAGACTTAATTTCAAAATTTTACTAAAAGTTTTGAAACTTTGTGTTTACAGCTATAACGTGACATGTGCACCAAAAATCTTTGTGTGAATTATATGATATCATATGAAGGCTATTATGGTTTTAAAACTGCAAAAGCAAAACCTGACATTGTAGTAAGCATCTGAAGCTACCTTTTGTATTCTATAATATCTGTGGTATGTGTTTTCCTCTCATTTTCATCAACGATCTTGCTACCTCCTTGTTTCTCAAACTATAGATCAGTGGGTTTAGCATAGGAATGATCAAGGTGTAAAATACTGAAGCCACTCTGTCCTGACTCATGAAGTAACTAGAGGATGGTCGCATGTACATGAAAACGATGGTACCATAGAACAAACTAACTGTCATTAGGTGAGATGTACAGGTGGAAAATGCTTTCTTCCTGCCCTGCTTGGATTGGATATTCATTATAGCAGAAATAATATAGCTATAGGATACTACAATAGTTGTGAGTGAACTAAATTCAGCAAGCCCTCCAAAGATGAACATCACAAGTTCATTCATAGTGGTATCAACACATGATAGCTTTAGAAGAGGAGGGACATCACAATAGAAATGGTCTATTACATTACTTTGGCAGAATGGCAGTTGAAAAGTACAAGAAGTATGAATTGTTGCATTGAGATACCCTCCAAGGTAGGCAAGTCCTATAAGTTGTCTGGTGAACATCTTGTTCATAACCGTCATGTACAATAGAGGATTACAAATGGCGATATAGCGGTCATAAGCCATCATCCCTAGCAAAAAGCACTCAAGACTAACTGAAGCACCAAACAAATACATCTGCATGACACACTCAAAGAAAGTAATAGACTTTGTAACCGACAAGAAGGTTTCTAAAGTCTTTGGTGTTATTATAGTAGAATAACAAAGATCTAAGAAAGAAAGGTTATTTATAAAAAAGTACATGGGTGTATGAAGCCGAGAATCTGCTTTGATGATTGCCATGATGCCAATATTAGCCAGGAGAGTCATGATATAGAAGAGTAAAAATAAAGCAAAAAGAAAGATCTGAAGGGTAGGGTCATTAGTGAGTCCTAACAAGACAAAGTAAGAGGGGTTTGTGTTATTCCATGTGCCCATCTGGTGAGATAAAATGTACTTCTTTCTCTGAAATGTATGTAAAAGAAAACTCTGTTAGCTACAAAGGTCACCTATTGTTCTAAATCAATACCTTTAAATACTAAAATATCTATCTATCTATCTTTATATCTCTTGTCTACAAAGTTTGCCTCATTCAGTAAATTGTAAAGGGAGAGCTATAATCCCTGTCACTTTTATTTACCATGTTCACCATTGGGGAAATTTACCTTCACATCCTGTCCGATAGTCACAACAGTAAGTGAGAGGAAATCCCTCCAAAGTGAGGGAAATCCTTGGTGGTAAGCAGGGTCACCATAACTAGTGTCCCCACTGGAAGATTTCCCATCTATTCCTGTTTTGATGAAAACCCAAAATTTGGGATTTTCTTTCCCAGCAATAAAAACCTGAAGGGTGTTCTAATCCCTCTTCACTCTATCCAAGAATTCAAAATCTGACTTCAGTTGCACTAAGTGCTGTATCTTCTCAGATTTGGGGACAGACCACCACAAGGTGGATCCTCATTGGTTTTTATGGTTTACTCTTAGAGGTGCACCGAGATGAAAATTTTAAAACTGAAATGTAAACGGAATGAAAAAAAATGTCAGGCTGAAACCGATTTTTTTTTTTCTAACCTTTTTTATTTAATTTTTTATAAACTTTTCATTTTTTTATATTTTATTTTTCATTTATTTTTATGTATTTAATATTTTAATTTTTTTACTTTACTGTTGGGGGCTTCGGGGAATATATTGGCGGTCTAAACAGATCCCTGATATTTCCCTTTAAAATAGAAAAAAAGATTGAGGACACAGAGTCCTCTATCTCTTTTTCTGCAGCCCCTGTTATAAATGAACAGGAATCCTCTATACTGAGTGTTCCTGTTCATTCATAACTTGTGGAAATAGTATGTTTACCATGTCCACAATCATGAATGAACAGGAAGTGATGAAGATCACTTCCCATTCATTCATAATTGGGGACACAATTATTTACAAACACTCTGCAATCACTGATTACTGAGTGCTTGTACCGGCTCTCCATCCTGACTCGCTGTCACAGGAGGCTGAGCGAGCAGTGCGTGGAGGAGAGCTCAATCTCCACTAACAGCTGACTGCTCCCCTTAACCGCCGTCCCAGCCTCCTGTAACAGCTGACAGCTGTCTCTGCCCCCACACCGCCACTCTCCTTATCTGTCACAGGAGGCTGGGCAGGGGGGTGCGGGAGGAGAGCTCAGCCTCCTGTGACAGCATTGACAGCTGTCTCCACCCCCACACCACCGCTCTCCTAATATGTCACAATCTGCCACAGGAGGCTGAGCAGTGCAGAAGGAGATACACCGACCGCTCACAGCACTCTCCTCCCCGACACCACTCGGCCTCCTGTGACAGTTTCTACCCTCCCCGCTGGATGCTGTGTCAAAGGGGACACAGAGCAGCGCCGAGCGGGGAAGGGAGAAAGTAGGGATGCACTGCTATTTCGGCCAAAATATTTTTTTGCCCATTTGTTTCAGTGGCCGAAATTTTGGTGCATTCCTATTTACTTCACTTTTCTAGCCAAATTGGGATTACACCTACTTTATGTTTGTCACACGAAACCATTAACATAGCATAACTTTTTTTTGAAACCTGCTTACATTTTAGGTGCTTTATACTTGCTAAAAATGCTACCTAGCCCCCCCTAGAACACTGTCTCCTCTAACAAAGGTTTAAAGGGGTTCTAAACCCCCCCATTTTTTCGCCTATATCTACTGCTATTAAGCAGTAGATATAGGCAAACAGTTTTAAAAAAACAAAAACCGCTAAAACAGCGGTTTAAACTTACCTTTTTTTCTTTGCGCGCTCCCGCCCGAGAAACGAAACTGTTCGGGCGGCCGCAAAGCATCTTGGGACGGGCGAATGCGCAGTTCGGATTCTCGGCCGGGAGAAGAGCAGAGACGCAAGGTAAGTGTATGGACACGTGCACCCGCTGGATCGGAGGGACAGAGCAGTCAGCGCTGGATCAGAGAGCCGCCGCACCGCTGGAGGGACAGATGAAAACATTAGGAAAGAAGAAGAAGATCGGAATAAGAGACATCATTTAAGGTAAGTGCTAACATTAACATGGGGGGAGGGAAACATTTTTTTGACTTTAATGTCACTTTAAAGGCTTGGAAGCATTGTATGTTAAGGAGTGGAAGCTCAGTCTGTCCTCTAGTTTCACTTTCAAACTGTTCAGAGTAGCCTGGAATCTGCACTAGGGCCTTTGCCAAAGAGACATCTAAAAGGTAAGAAATATATTGTTAAAAAATATTTTTCATTATGCAGTGTGAATGGAACCACATAACAAACCAGGGGCTGACTGGCAACTTTTGGCCTAGGGGGCATGTACAACCCAGAGACCCATGGTGCAGCGAATTAACCTCCCTCCCACTCTCCTTCTTCATCTGCCTCATCCCCACCCCAGCCTACCACTTTCATGTATGTATCACATATATGCGGTGCTGCTTGTACTGTGCAGTATCATGTGTGCAATTTTGACGGGATCAGTGCAGCTTTTTTAAGGGGCATCAGCAGGGCCATCTGTATTATTAATTGGGCCTTGGGCAAGATTTTTCTGATGAGTCTCCATAACCGTACCGCTTCCATCACCCACCCCCTCCACTTTCCAACCGAGACCCCATATCCATAAACTGTACCCCCATAGGGGTGGGGCAGGGTTGAAGAAGGGGTGGGGGTTTATAATATTGGATACAGTTCGTACCAAAATATGCAATCATTACCGTCTTAATACTACCAGAAACCTTTCCACAGATCTACAATCATTATCGTCCTGACACCACCATAAACATGTCCACAGATATATAATCAATACTGTCCTGATATTGCCATCAATATGTCTACAGATCTACAATCAAATGAGTCTCTGCAACACACTGGACCCAGGACTCTGCAACACTCTGGACTATGCAACACAATGGACTCTGGACTCTGCAACACACTGTAATCAGGACTCTGCAACGCAGGGACATTAAGGGCCATTTAAAAAGAACAACACTCACACTAGTTCCTCCTGCACCGCCTGCAAATCCTGGCTCGGAGAAAAAGAGGGCACATACATGACTACAGCCCCCTCCCGCTATGCCCCTGCTACCTGCTCAACCACTCTGTGCCCTCAGTAGCCACAGGCTGCTCAGCTTGAGCACTGGCAAGCGGCCCCGCCTCCGGCAGACCCTGCATTGTAGAAGGCACTAGGAGAAACTGCATTAATGTCTGTGATGGGAAAGTGCTTCTGCCCACATCACTGATAGCCCTGTTTATGGTAGCCTCCGTGCTACCTGGGGAATCGTATGCGGTTGCAGCGCCAACCCAGCCTGCAGGGCATCAGAGAGGCCTAAAGGGGGAAATTGCACCCGAGCACAGTCCACCCTTGTAACAAAAATATAGTGGGGTTTTCTCAAATTTGACTGCAAAAGTGGAACTACACTTTAAAGTGTACCTACAACAAATAGGTTGTTGCACATGTTGCTGTAATGTCCAAAAGTGTAATTTTTTTTTATGTCCTGCTTTCAATTAAATTACCTGACAAGGTGTATACATAGGCCCTTCCTTTTCTAGCTTGACAATGTTTACTCAGTTCAGTTGCAGCATTGTCCCCATGCCAGGCACATTCTTCAAGTGGACAACAAGCAGTTATGCCAATGCACAGTGCGCTTGCACATCCTTTCAAAGTTACTGTAGTAAAACTGAAATTTCCAGCTCTTGCTGAAGTTTGCTCACTTTCGCAGTATGTTCCTACAAATAGCCTACAGGCTGTGCACAATGCCGGGAGATAAAATATGTACGCAGAAAGAGGAACTGTACTTTTGTAACACGATTAATTACCGTAATAATTAAATCCTATTTTACTTGGAATGATATACAAAACAAAGTTTATTTCTGCTTTAAGGGGCAGGTGATAATGAGGATTATTCATTCATTCCTTGGTATCTAGTTGCAGCACAAAATAATAAAGTCTAAGAAAAATGTTTAAACCCTTTCACCCCTTCTCCTCTATAATATACATCAGCTCCATTCTGTTTATGCTCTGATCTGTATATTAACTACCTCCCTTATGCTGCGCATCCATACATTAACCCCTTCATCACCATCCTCCCACTGTATGTGACCTGTACATTTAATAGATATAGTGTATCATTACCAAAGCACATTGTTTTAACCCCCTCAATACCAGCATCTTTCTTCATTTCCAAAAAAACTGTGTCAAAAACTTTTTGATTTTGGTCTTTTTTTCCTTTATATAGTAAAACAAATATTAAATACAGTATCACCAAAAGAAAGCTCTATCTTACCTAAAAAATAATATAACATTAATTTGGGCACAGTGTTGCATTACGGAGTAATTCCCAGTCAAACTATCACAGCACTGAAAAGTCAAAAATGGCCTGGTAATGAAGGGGGTTGAACATGCTGGTACTGAAGTGGTTAAGATTCTGTTAAATGAGGACTCTTTATTGAATATTGCTATGTCTTTTTTTCTTTTGTATCCTATGGAAGCCATTTAAAAACATTTTGTACTTTCACACAGATTTTAATCAGCGAAGGCAATAGAAAATTAAAATAGCAATGTGCAAACTACTTCAAGCTTCTCTACAACACTATAATTTGGTTTTCCCTCTGAAAGATTTGCTTTCATCAGAGTCTTTGTAAAGTGCAATTGGAGGCTCTGCTTTGTGTTCTGAAGCTGTTAATTGTGAACAATCAGTAGTAACACATACAGTAGCTGCGTAATGATTCCCCATCATCTTCATGAGAATCATATGACTGTGCTCATTATATATTATTAAGCTGTTCCCATAGGATTTTGATATCCTGCAGTGATTAGCTTGTATGATATAATTACAATCCCTGCAGAATAATCTTAAAGAATGACAGCTAGTGATATGTACATTTTCATGTTTGAGTAAATTCTTATGCAGATACTCAATGAATACAGTGTAGTGCTTACCTCCTAAGGTGCCACTGGATAAATTGGGGCCTCCGAGCCTGTTTAGGGTACACAGTTCCGTAGCTGCTCCAAAGCACTCACCAAGACACCAGGGGCAACCAACTAAATAACTTCTACGCTGGTGATCTTTTGCTTGCAGTAACTTTAGGGTTGGGGCACAGGACACCCATGATGTTGCAGACTCCAGAAAAGAGAGACAGAAAATACCTACGACCTTTACAGATAGAGAACCTTTAGGCAAACCGGCATTCTTTGAATAGAGCCTCTGGCTATAAAATCTAGATGTTGCAACTACCAATTCAATGGGAAGGAATCACCATACTTCAGTCTAGGACCAAGCTCCTAC
The DNA here is from genome assembly GCF_000935625.1 of Nanorana parkeri. Classification (NCBI taxonomy): domain Eukaryota; kingdom Metazoa; phylum Chordata; class Amphibia; order Anura; family Dicroglossidae; genus Nanorana; species Nanorana parkeri. Next base: position 584,407 of record NW_017307026.1, on the reverse strand, counting down.
CCTACATCACTTCAAGCAAATGGTCACCCTCTACAGGCAGCAGGCCTAGGAGGATCATACAATCAATAGCATTCCTCCCTCAGGCAGAAGGCCCAGGGGAAAGAGTGACTTTCCAAGGCCACTACCAAATATTTATTCCGTCTCCGGCCAACACCACTCGCAATTACTGTACAAACCTTCCTAACTCGGATTAGTGCTGCATGATTCAAGATTCACACATAATAAAATCATAGTTGGAAAATGTGTGAATCCTGGATGAAAGTTGATAGAATCTTGTGTGAAAACATCTATAACTAGACCACAATGATGTCTTTGCATATACTTATTTTTTAACTTCCTGTTTTCGAGCAGTTTTTTTATTGCACACAAATATTTAACATTTGTAAACACATGACCCATGGAATTTAAAGATGATTCTGTTGATTTTGAACATCCCAAATGTCAATCAAAACAATATTTTCCGAATAAAAAATACTAAAGTAATTATTAGCACACACAAACACATAACACATTACACCAAGAATCTGGAGGTTGGCTTTACACCTGTGTGTTGTGGTAATGCTCAGTCTGCAGTGCCACTTGTGTGATGTGTTGGTGTGCATTGTGATAAAATGGTGCTGGCATATATTCTATCACAAAACAGCATCTTGCAATGTGCTGCAGCGCTTAGGACTGAATTAATTTAATTTAACCACATAAGTCCCAGGCCTTTTTCTCCCTAAGTCCCCCTGAGTCCCAGAATGATTTTTCATTTTGGTGATGTCTCAGTTTAGCACGTTATATCTTTTAGGCTTTCTAGTCTACCCTAAGGTATTATACATAATTTCTTGGGTTTTTTTTTTACCAACATAACATTTACACATATATTTATAAAAATATATTTTAAAATATAATCAACAAAATCTGCTGATTAAAATATATCAGTTCAGTGCAACTATTATGTTGCGTTGCTGAATGGTAAAGTTCAAAGTGAATGTGGCATTTTAATTTAGGAGAGCTTTATCTCCTCCATCTGGCACTATATTGCGACACATGGGGAAAAAACTGTTTGTGTTAGTTGCTAGGATAGCATTAGGATGAGTCTAAAGTAGGGTATGCACTGGTAGATTTTTGAACGATCATTTGTATGAAAAATCTCGTCGGAACATTGGATAATGCCATCAGAGACTTGACAAATGTCGTCAAATTTCATTTGATTTTAATTTTTATGTAATATTTGATTTTGAAATGAATGGAGTTTTCCAAACGAAAAACCACATTCACTGTTCGAATTTTGTCAATCGAGAAAAATTTCCAACATGCTTCAACCTTTTTCATCACTGTGTTAGAAATCAATCGTCGATTTGACCCCATCAATATTCTGAATTCGATTTCATGTGTATGAAATTCTAATTGTGTATACCCTACTTAAGTCAGGTTGGCACAAATTAGCATGACAGCGACTCTTTCGCATGTCTGCCGCAAGACATTGTGTTCATTTTCATTAGCATTTGATGCTTGTGCAGTAAATGCAAATGTCATACAGATCATCCAACGTCATTGTTGTGACCTGGGAAATAGTTAGCTTTTACAGCTATTTATTAAGCACTACAGTCTAGGGGATACTTCTACTATAAATTCACAGTCGCTGAAGCTACAATGGGGGACATTTAAAAATTCGGTTGTATCATCAGCGTCTTTTAAACTGTCACATACCTGATTTCTAGTGCATATAGTGACACATTTATTATGCTAGTTTATGCTTCATTCCGAAGCGTCTTCATAAGGAGAACTGTCTCAAAATTGTCTCTAAATTATCTGTCTCTAGACTGTCTCTAAATTGTTGCAAGCTTGCAGGGAAGCTCTAGAATGAATAGTCCCAAAGTGCACAGCTGACTTGAGGTTGTGAAGGTGTATTATCTCATGAGCACTTCTAGGATGTACGACAGTTTGGAGGGTTTTTTTAATGTTGCAAATGCTGGATGCAATTACTGCACAGTTGAGAGATTATGCAAAATATCAGAAAATATGTAACCTAAATATTTGAAACTTTGTGGTAAGTTAGAATGACATTTTCGGGGTTATTCACAACGGAGTTTGGAGAAGGCAGGGGAAGTGAACAATCTATTGCTCAGATTACTGATGCAGGATGAAAAGTGATAAACCAACCCCCACGTTTTACAGCTGTGCAGACTACCAATTAGAAAGTGACATTGTGAAGGCAGAAAGTAGTTGCTGTGTTACCCCTTAGAATACTTAAAATCCTTAGTAAAATCAAAGACATTGGTGTGCCCTGTATTAAATGCTTATTTGTAAAAAAAAGGATTTTATGTAAACAGTAAAAACAGCAGAAATTAAAAGAAAACCACACAGGAAATGCATAAAAAAGTGAACGTGTTTGCATGCATTTGTGTTGCAGGTAAGACACATTTCTAGTAAGTTTTATTTAAAAAGTGATGCGTTCACATACATTGTGTTGATACGCATTTGCACGCAATGCTGTTTTGCTTTGCAAACTTTTACTGTTATCTGTTTATCTGATTCTTGTTGTAAAGCCAAGGAAACTGACCAGTAGTATTTAACCTACTTTTACTATACAAAAATGCTATGCACATAAACTACTTACAGGTAAAAACAATATAAAATACAGACTGCTACAAAACATACATACACATGCATACACTACACCCTTCTGTACCACATGCAATGGTTTCTACCGTATAAGAGGATACACTCGAAATGACTTAGCTTCACTTGTTGCTGTTCTATGAAATTCCTTATTGAACAAGACTTCATGGTGACAGGTCTATCTTAGATATAGTTGGCCACAAATAATATGTCTAATATCTACCATGTTTATTTATATATGTGTGTACCATTACAGTAGTAAGAAACAATAGATATTTAAATACTAGTGTGTAGACCTTTGATATCACTAAATTCAATTTTACTAAAGCATTCTATAACTGATGTATTGCAAGTTATTCTTTATTTTCACCAAGAATCTTGCTACTTATTTCTCAGCCAAACATTTCTCAAACAGGGTGCAATGGCACCCTGGGGTGCCTTCTGGTTTCTTCACAAAGCATCATTCCTTTCCATGGTGCAGGCAGGTCGGCCACTAGCACCAGGGCTCCTAATGTGAAGGGGCTCCTAATGTGAAGAGGGGCTTCTAATGTGAAGGGGGGATCCTAGTGTGAAAACGGGCTCCTGATGTAAAAGAGGACTCAGTTGTGAAAGAGGCGGGCTCCTGATTTGAAGGGAGGACTCTGATGTGATGAGTGAAACCCACTTTTTTGTGTGTTTTTGCATAAGGTCCCCCCATATGTAACATAAAAAGATAATAGTGGTGGCATGATGTAATGTGCTCACAGTGCTCAGTCCTCCAGGTTATTCATTATTCAATGCTAGGGAGAAAGGAATAACTGCAGGGGAAAACCCATGTAAAGGTTAATATTGCAGCCAGAGCCTCACTTTTTTCCTTACTACCGGGGTGGACCTTTCAAAAAGTAGCCCAGAGTTAAGCTTTAGGTCACTTTCATAGTCAAGTATTGGTATGGGTAAATGCAGATCTTGTTTACAGAAATATATCCTTAAATTCTGACCATTTTAATTCAAGCTTTACCCAGTTATGATAAACCAACCCTTTTTTTGTAACATGTAGACTGAAGGCATATTTTGATATATAAAAGAAAAAAGAAGCATCTAGTCTGATTTTTCATGTCTTTCACATTTCAACAGATATAAGACACATTTTAAGGTTACATCAACATAAAACTGAGCTGACACATTCAGTCCCTTGATTGATTTGCAGCTACCATTTTCAGCCTTAATTAAAAACAATTAAAACCAACTCGATATATACTTCCGTAGAGAGTCCTCTTTCTCAGTCCTCTTGGTTTTTCCTGCAAATACTTTTTATAACCCCAAAGAAGAGATTGAGTAGTCTTCTGTGTTATAGAATGAAAGGACTATTCATCTTCCTAAAAAAGCTTTTACAAATATTGCTTGCACATATGGAATATATATTTAATGGAAATGTTTCTCATAGCAAGTTTTATGCTGTAAATCATAGGATTTAGCATAGAAATTACTACTGCATAAAACACTTAGTAAATGGTCTGACATAGGTCTCAGGTATGTGAACATCACGGTTCCATAAAAGTTGAAAATCACCACTTGGTTGATAAATGTATTGGAAGATGACAACTTAATGAGTGGTAGAACATCGCAGTAGAAATGATCAATCATGTTGGATGCACAGTAGGACAATCGGAAAGTAAAGTATGTCTGTACAAGTGAATTAAAATATCCTGAAAAGTCAGGATAGTCACCCAAAAGTTGCATACAGTTTGAGACATAATGGTTACATAGAGCAAAGGATAGAGCAAAGGATAGCGTATAGCCACAAACCGATCATAAGCCATTACCGCCAACAGATAACTCTGTCGTAGCAGAACCTCCAAAGAAAAAAAATTGTGTAGCACAGCCGCTGAATGTTATAAACTTGATTCTTCTGTTAAAACTTACCAGGGTATTTGGAGTTATGACAGAAGTATAAAACAGACCAACAACTGATAAATGACTGACAAAGAAATACATTGGAGTGTGGAGGTCATGATCCAGGAGGATTGCTACACTAATCCCTGCACTATTTTTGCAGATCGCACAGGACCGGAATGCAGGCACTAATGTAAGCACTGTGGGAGCATAGTCGTAGCCAGCTCCTTTTGTGCCCGAGGCAAGAAAAAAAACGTCCCCCCAACAGGCATGTGATGTCACCCAGCGCCCTGCCTCCAGGATTTTTTATTATTTTTATTATTTCTTATTTTATTTATTTAATTTTAATATTTTTTTTAATTGTTGGGGGGGCTTCGTGAAAATATTAGGAGAGGACATTGCTATGCGATCACTGGTAGATCACGATCGACCTTATGGGCACCCCTGATGTACAGTAAGAGAGATGTTCTGCTGGCCTCATTCTCCGCTCTCCAGCATCCTCTGACCAATTTCTAGTCAACAATGTGGCACGAACCCAAGTGGAAAGAGATTGTAGGCATTGGATTTTAATAATGCTTAGAAATTGATCAGACATTGAGCCTTATTATGCAACCTTATTATGCAAATTTCAACCAAATCCTGTGGTCAAGAGCTTAAAACAGCTGAAACACTGCCCCTGTCAGGAAAGTGTTCTTTTTCTTTAGCGATCCCTCTTTGACTCCTTCTTGTTTAGGCTGGCTGTTCTCAGATCCCTGTTCTTAGGTTTACTGATTCATTGTTAGCAGTTGTCCAGTTCCAATGCTGAATAAAAGGTAAGAGACAAATTAGTTATGTTTCTTACTGTGTGACAATGCTCTTCCTCTTGCTCAGATGCTCCAGAGGTGATTTATGAAAAGTGGAATTGGAAAGGAAAACAATGAGCCTGTTGGGCTGTTCGCCTATTACTGTGAAAACAGACTAAGTGGTTGGGAAATAGGCTTTTCACTTTACAAGGGAATATGCACTTTGCAGGGGAAGTTTCCTCTTACTTTAGTGAATGAGGCAAGGCTCTGCTGACGTCCATCACCCAATCATGTGCAAGCATGATTGGGTACACTTCCTCAGAAGGTTGATTAACTGAAAAAGTACATTTTTCACAAGTAAACCTGTGCTCAGTTGGCATCTAAAAATATCATAGTGAGTGGTTTGTAATGTGCATTAAACAAGAACACCAAGGTCTAAATATGAAAAGAAAATATCTACTTAGGTGTTCCTGTAGCTCGATTTAAAGGCAACATTGTGTTGTAGATTTTTTATAGCATGCAGCTACACATTAAACCCATCTTTTAAAGGGTGGCATGACTGAAAAAATGGTTGAGATACACTGACATAGAGAAAATCCTTGCTAAACCTTTAAAAATAAGCAACTGTGACAGCTATTTTTTATTAGAAAGATGGCAATCCTACTGTGCCCCTATTTGAAAGATTTGCCCTGAATTCCTGTCACGGCAGGAAATGGTGTAAAATCTCTCCAGTGGGAACACAGATTGTAGCAAAATGTATTTTATTTACCACTTATATCTAATAAATGTGCCTTTTCTTTTCCATGAGATCCACACGCTCTTGTTCTATTTCTATTGTTAATGTACATGGATATCCTCCTTCCTCTGGAGCTGCTGGATTTTGTACACCCCTTTCTTGTAGAACTTTGTCCTCATTTGCTGCAGGTTGTTTAACCACTGCTTACATAGTACGGTGCGCTTTTTGTTGCCTTTTGTTTATTTTCATTTTAAAAAAGTCATCAGTGTTGAGCTGCCTGAAATCTCCTTCAGGTATGATGGCAGGTGTCAGTTCTGCATAGTTTTCAACACTTACATTAGTATATAGAAGATCAATTGTAATAAATATATTCTCCTTCTCTGTTGGCATTGATGATTATGTTTTCTAGGCCGCTGTGATCTCTATTAAGTAATGGATTTCCCAATAACAGATATGTTTTCAGATTCTCTTAAAGAAAACACTTATTTAGAAAGTAAAAAAACACTCTTAGACATGATAAATGCAATTCCTTGTAAACTCACTTGATGTTTAAATGAAAATAAAAATATTATTCTAGATGGAAATGAATGTAGACAGATGATCTGTCGTTTCTTCCTTTCTTATAAACATTTAATCCACTGACTGTATCTTATCCTGTGTGAGGACATGCATGTGCTGTCCTAGTTTATTCCAATGATATGTGTAGGGCGGCTGCCCTATTTTGTCCAGTGGAATGTATTATTAATCTGTTGTACAATAAAGAATTAAAAAAAAAAAAACATTTAATCAATACCAGTCTAAGAATAGAGCATGTTTACATAACTGCAGATTATCCCCTGATGACCCTCATGATTTGCACTGAAAAACAATAAGTGCAATTTGAACTGAATTTTCCTCCAGTGAATAAACACACCAGAGATACTGATCAGTCTATTTTTACAACCATAGTTTTGGTAGGTATTATGGCCCATTCACACCATAAAGCTGCACTAAAGTGCATGCTAGTGCACAGAGCACCTACCATGTGGAACCTTGCGCTAGGTGCATTTGAATGGCACCCCTATACACCACTCAGGGGGCCACTGCAATGCACGTTACTGTGATACTATGCGATGCACTAAAAAAACAATGTATGCACTCTTTTTTCATTTCAGTGCATGGGATTGCGGTTCTGTACATTGTGCTGCAGCAGATGGCCACTGGGAGGTCTGTTGGGATGCCACTGGAATGAATGTCAACACGCCTAGGGCAGTGTATAAAACGCTGCTGTGCTGTGCGCTAACATGAGCTAAACGCTGTGCCTTCAGTGAAACATTATGGTGTGGGTGGGCCCTTACAGGGAAAACACAGTCTTAAAGATAATCTGTATATAAACTGCAGGGAAAGCTATTAAAATATCCAGATTTGGTGTCTACTGTAAAGCTGAAAATATACAAAAGAGCAGATCTCTACTCCTGATATTCTAAAAAGGTCATAGTCCTGATTTACTGAATTCAAGCTGCCAAAGCAATATTTAATTTCCCTTCTCATCAAAATCATGTTAAGGGGATGATTTGTTTAGGGTATATATCTTTTATATTTATATTCACTGGCAGAACTACCAGGTTTGCAGCAGTCACATGTGCAACCGGCACCTACTTGGGGGGGGGGGGGGAACCGCGCCCGGCGCTGGCCAACTGCGAAGCT